>NC_138976.1:142717875-143011875 GCF_964341445.2 Mesoplodon mirus | reverse complement strand
AACTTTTGAAGATTCCAGCTTACTTGTAAGTTTCTAAGGGTCAGGTCCTCTCCATTGTTGCTGGCCTAAGGCTTAGTTCCCCATATAGCAATGTATATATTGACCTATTTTGCCCTCGACTTTCTGTGATCCCCTACATCTCACCTTTCTTTGCAGACAAGCCATTGGAAATACCCTTAACTTATTTCACAGCCAATAAGTCTTTGAAATAATGTGTATTTTGTAGAGAAATCTTCTTCTATAATTAGGCAGAAAATCTGGCCTGCCATAGTTTTCAAAACAGCATAATTTCACTCTTCTCAATGATTAATCTGTTGTATTACACAACCTTTGAGTATTTAGCTTTATCAATGACATGTCCTTTAAAAATGTTTTAGAGATCCTACCAGTCTTTGAAAACATCCTTGTGCCTTGTTTCAGTTCCAGTTTGATGTATATTTTCTGCCTTGCACCCGATTATTCCTACATCTGATGGATGGCCTTGGGAATCTAATTCTGGTATTGATTGTTTTTGCTGATTGTCTCCCCTTGTAGCTGCTTTCTTCATTATTGTGTAAATTTAGATCATGAGCTCATGTTTAGCTAAACAGCTGACCTTGTAAGAGGCTTAGGTGTGAACGCTCGTAAGATTCAGCAGAAAGTCGGCCAAGATTTATTTGTGTCCCTCCAGTGAGTGGCCCGCAGGGACCCCGTTTTCTACAAGTGTTGGTCCAATACTCCCTCTAGAGGCAGGGGACTCGGACAGGGCTGCTTTGCGGCCCCCGATCTGAGGCAGGGGCAGTGGGCGGCCTGTGGCCTGGGCAGGAGCCTCTCCGCGTGTGTCCCAGGGACCAATCTGCCTGCGAACTTCGGTCACCTGGCAGGAAGCTACGATGCCCAGACCTATGCTCAACTGTGCAGCGAGATGTACTGTGCGGACAGGTTCCACACACACTTCAAGTAAGAGGGCGGCCTGAGTGGAAAGGTGAGAGTTTGGGCAGCTGTGCAGACAAACAAGGCACCCTTTGTCCGGGGCCTAAATGCTTGTGAGACTCCACTGGGGCTGCCGGGCTCTGAGGGCCCTGCCCTGGGCCCCCTGCTCCCCTGCCCTTTGTTCAGTCACAGCAGAGATGGCTACACCCACTCCCTCAGTGAGGGCAGTGTTCCAACCTCCCTCAGCCCCGTCCCCTCTCCGCAGGTTACCATGGACTACAGAGGCTGCATTCTGAGGCCAGGTAATTCCGAGAATGCCAAGGGCAGACATGATGACCTTAAATGATTTCCTCTTGTGTCAGTTTTGGTAAACTTTAGGAGCTAGGAAATGGTCCCCTTTACAGAAATGTTCAAAGTTACTGGCATTTCATATATTCTCTGCTCTAACATTGTCCTGACTCTTTCTGTGTATTCTTTACTTATGTTTTTGTTTTCCTTTATCAAAGTGTGTCTTTTAAATCTTTTCAAAGAAGATTCTTTGGACTTACTAAATCACCTCAATTTTATACGTTTTCTGTTGTATTAAGTTCTGCTCATATCTTTATTTATCTTTTTTCTATGTTCTCAGGGTTTATTGTTTTCATATTCTGATGTCAATTAAAACACTTGGTTATTCATTTTAATAAATATTTTACTTATAAAGATTTGAACTTTTGAAGATTCCAGCTTACTTGTACGTTTCTAAGGGTCAGGTCCTCTCCATTGTTGCTGGCCTAAGGCTTAGTTCCCCATAAAGCAATGTATATATTGACCTATTTTGCCCTCGACTTTCTGTGATTCCCTACATCTCACCTTTCTTTGCAGACAAGCCATTGGAAATACCCTTAACTTATTTCACAGCCAATAAGTCTTTGAAATAATGTGTATTTTGTAGAGAAATCTTCTTCTATAATTAGGCAGAAAATCTGACCTGCCATAGTTTTCAAAACAGCATAATTTCACTCTTCTCAATGATTAATCTGTTGTATTACACAACCTTTGAGTATTTAGCTTTATCAATGACATGTCCTTTAAAAATGTTTTAGAGATCCTACCAGTCTTTGAAAACATCCTTGTGCCTTGTTTCAGTTCCAGTTTGATGTATATTTTCTGCCTTGCACCCGATTATTCCTACATCTGATGGATGGCCTTGGGAATCTAATTCTGGTATTGATTGTTTTTGCTGATTGTCTCCCCTTGTAGATGCTTTCTTCATTATTGTGTAAATTTAGATCATGAGCTCATGTTTAGCTAAACAGCTGACCTTGTAAGAGGCTTAGGTGTGAACGCTCGTAAGATTCAGCAGAAAGTCGGCCAAGATTTATGTGTCTCCCTCCAATGAGTGGCCCGCAGGGACCCCGTTTTCTACAAGTGTTGGTCCAATACTCCCTCTAGAGGCAGGGGACTCAGACAGGGCTGCTTTGCGGCCCCCGATCTGAGGCAGGGGCAGTGGGCGGCCTGTGTCACGGGCAGGAGCCTCTCCGCGTGTGTCCCAGGGACCAATCTGCCTGTGAACTTCGGTCACCTGGCTGGAAGCTAAGGTTCCCAGACCTATGCTCAGCTGTGCAGCGATGTGTACTGCGCGGACAGGTTCCACACACACTTCAAGTAAGAGGGCGGCCTGAGTGGAAAGGTGAGAGTTTGGGCACCTGTGCAGACAAAGAAGGCGCGCTTTAGCCTTGGCCTAAATGCTTGTGACACTCCACTGGGCCTGCCGGGCTCTGAGGGCCCTGCCCTGGGCCACCTGCTCCCCTGCCCTTTGTTCAGTCACAGCAGAGATGGCCACACCCACTCCCTCAGTGAGGGCAGTGTTCCACCCTCCCTCAGCCCCGCCCCCACTCCACAGGTTACCATGGACTACAGAGGCTGCATTCTGAGGCCAGGGCGTTCCGAGAATGCCAAGGGCAGACATGATGACCTTAAATGATTTTCTCTTGTGTCAGTTTTGGTAAACTTTAGGAGCTAGAAAATGGTCCCCTTTACAGAAATGTTCAAATTTACTGGCATTTCATATATTCTCTGCTATAACATTGTCCTGACTCTTTCTGTATATTCTTTACTTATGTTTTTGTTTTCCTTAATCAAAGTGTGTCTTTTAAATCTTTTCAAAGAAGATTCTTTGGACTTACTAAATCACCTCAATGTTATACGTTTTCTGTTGTATTAAGTTCTGCTCATATCTTTATTTATCTTTGTTCTATGTTCTCAGGGTTTATTGTTTTCATCTTCTGATGTCAATTAAAACTCTTGGTTATTCATTTTAATAAAACGTTTTACTTATAAAGATTTGAACTTTTGAAGATTCCAGCTTACTTGTAAGTTTCTAAGGGTCAGGTCCTCTCCATTGTTGCTGGCCTAAGGCTTAGTTCCCCATATAGCAATGTATATATTGACCTATTTTGCCCTCGACTTTCTGTGATCCCCTACATCTCACCTTTCTTTGCAGACAAGCCATTGGAAATACCCTTAACTTATTTCACAGCCAATAAGTCTTTGAAATAATGTGTATTTTGTAGAGAAATCTTCTTCTATAATTAGGCAGAAAATCTGGCCTGCCATAGTTTTCAAAACAGCATAATTTCACTCTTCTCAATGATTAATCTGTTGTATTACACAACCTTTGAGTATTTAGCTTTATCAATGACATGTCCTTTAAAAATGTTTTAGAGATCCTACCAGTCTTTGAAAACATCCTTGTGCCTTGTTTCAGTTCCAGTTTGATGTATATTTTCTGCCTTGCACCCGATTATTCCTACATCTGATGGATGGCCTTGGGAATCTAATTCTGGTATTGATTGTTTTTGCTGATTGTCTCCCCTTGTAGCTGCTTTCTTCATTATTGTGTAAATTTAGATCATGAGCTCATGTTTAGCTAAACAGCTGACCTTGTAAGAGGCTTAGGTGTGAACGCTCGTAAGATTCAGCAGAAAGTCGGCCAAGATTTATTTGTGTCCCTCCAGTGAGTGGCCCGCAGGGACCCCGTTTTCTACAAGTGTTGGTCCAATACTCCCTCTAGAGGCAGGGGACTCGGACAGGGCTGCTTTGCGGCCCCCGATCTGAGGCAGGGGCAGTGGGCGGCCTGTGGCCTGGGCAGGAGCCTCTCCGCGTGTGTCCCAGGGACCAATCTGCCTGCGAACTTCGGTCACCTGGCAGGAAGCTACGATGCCCAGACCTATGCTCAACTGTGCAGCGAGATGTACTGTGCGGACAGGTTCCACACACACTTCAAGTAAGAGGGCGGCCTGAGTGGAAAGGTGAGAGTTTGGGCAGCTGTGCAGACAAACAAGGCACCCTTTGTCCGGGGCCTAAATGCTTGTGAGACTCCACTGGGGCTGCCGGGCTCTGAGGGCCCTGCCCTGGGCCCCCTGCTCCCCTGCCCTTTGTTCAGTCACAGCAGAGATGGCTACACCCACTCCCTCAGTGAGGGCAGTGTTCCAACCTCCCTCAGCCCCGTCCCCTCTCCGCAGGTTACCATGGACTACAGAGGCTGCATTCTGAGGCCAGGTAATTCCGAGAATGCCAAGGGCAGACATGATGACCTTAAATGATTTCCTCTTGTGTCAGTTTTGGTAAACTTTAGGAGCTAGGAAATGGTCCCCTTTACAGAAATGTTCAAAGTTACTGGCATTTCATATATTCTCTGCTCTAACATTGTCCTGACTCTTTCTGTGTATTCTTTACTTATGTTTTTGTTTTCCTTTATCAAAGTGTGTCTTTTAAATCTTTTCAAAGAAGATTCTTTGGACTTACTAAATCACCTCAATTTTATACGTTTTCTGTTGTATTAAGTTCTGCTCATATCTTTATTTATCTTTTTTCTATGTTCTCAGGGTTTATTGTTTTCATATTCTGATGTCAATTAAAACACTTGGTTATTCATTTTAATAAATATTTTACTTATAAAGATTTGAACTTTTGAAGATTCCAGCTTACTTGTACGTTTCTAAGGGTCAGGTCCTCTCCATTGTTGCTGGCCTAAGGCTTAGTTCCCCATAAAGCAATGTATATATTGACCTATTTTGCCCTCGACTTTCTGTGATTCCCTACATCTCACCTTTCTTTGCAGACAAGCCATTGGAAATACCCTTAACTTATTTCACAGCCAATAAGTCTTTGAAATAATGTGTATTTTGTAGAGAAATCTTCTTCTATAATTAGGCA
Organism: Mesoplodon mirus; assembly: GCF_964341445.2. Classification (NCBI taxonomy): domain Eukaryota; kingdom Metazoa; phylum Chordata; class Mammalia; order Artiodactyla; family Ziphiidae; genus Mesoplodon; species Mesoplodon mirus. The sequence continues at coordinate 143,006,763 of NC_138976.1, read as the reverse complement.
GAAAATCTGACCTGCCATAGTTTTCAAAACAGCATAATTTCACTCTTCTCAATGATTAATCTGTTGTATTACACAACCTTTGAGTATTTAGCTTTATCAATGACATGTCCTTTAAAAATGTTTTAGAGATCCTACCAGTCTTTGAAAACATCCTTGTGCCTTGTTTCAGTTCCAGTTTGATGTATATTTTCTGCCTTGCACCCGATTATTCCTACATCTGATGGATGGCCTTGGGAATCTAATTCTGGTATTGATTGTTTTTGCTGATTGTCTCCCCTTGTAGCTGCTTTCTTCATTATTGTGTAAATTTAGATCATGAGCTCATGTTTAGCTAAACAGCTGACCTTGTAAGAGGCTTAGGTGTGAACGCTCGTAAGATTCAGCAGAAAGTCGGCCAAGATTTATGTGTCTCCCTCCAATGAGTGGCCCGCAGGGACCCCGTTTTCTACAAGTGTTGGTCCAATACTCCCTCTAGAGGCAGGGGACTCAGACAGGGCTGCTTTGCGGCCCCCGATCTGAGGCAGGGGCAGTGGGCGGCCTGTGTCACGGGCAGGAGCCTCTCCGCGTGTGTCCCAGGGACCAATCTGCCTGTGAACTTCGGTCACCTGGCTGGAAGCTAAGGTTCCCAGACCTATGCTCAGCTGTGCAGCGATGTGTACTGCGCGGACAGGTTCCACACACACTTCAAGTAAGAGGGCGGCCTGAGTGGAAAGGTGAGAGTTTGGGCACCTGTGCAGACAAAGAAGGCGCGCTTTAGCCTTGGCCTAAATGCTTGTGACACTCCACTGGGCCTGCCGGGCTCTGAGGGCCCTGCCCTGGGCCACCTGCTCCCCTGCCCTTTGTTCAGTCACAGCAGAGATGGCCACACCCACTCCCTCAGTGAGGGCAGTGTTCCAACCTCCCTCAGCCCCGCCCCCACTCCACAGGTTACCATGGACTACAGAGGCTGCATTCTGAGGCCAGGGCGTTCCGAGAATGCCAAGGGCAGACATGATGACCTTAAATGATTTTCTCTTGTGTCAGTTTTGGTAAACTTTAGGAGCTAGAAAATGGTCCCCTTTACAGAAATGTTCAAATTTACTGGCATTTCATATATTCTCTGCTATAACATTGTCCTGACTCTTTCTGTATATTCTTTACTTATGTTTTTGTTTTCCTTAATCAAAGTGTGTCTTTTAAATCTTTTCAAAGAAGATTCTTTGGACTTACTAAATCACCTCAATGTTATACGTTTTCTGTTGTATTAAGTTCTGCTCATATCTTTATTTATCTTTGTTCTATGTTCTCAGGGTTTATTGTTTTCATCTTCTGATGTCAATTAAAACTCTTGGTTATTCATTTTAATAAAACGTTTTACTTATAAAGATTTGAACTTTTGAAGATTCCAGCTTACTTGTAAGTTTCTAAGGGTCAGGTCCTCTCCATTGTTGCTGGCCTAAGGCTTAGTTCCCCATATAGCAATGTATATATTGACCTATTTTGCCCTCGACTTTCTGTGATCCCCTACATCTCACCTTTCTTTGCAGACAAGCCATTGGAAATACCCTTAACTTATTTCACAGCCAATAAGTCTTTGAAATAATGTGTATTTTGTAGAGAAATCTTCTTCTATAATTAGGCAGAAAATCTGGCCTGCCATAGTTTTCAAAACAGCATAATTTCACTCTTCTCAATGATTAATCTGTTGTATTACACAACCTTTGAGTATTTAGCTTTATCAATGACATGTCCTTTAAAAATGTTTTAGAGATCCTACCAGTCTTTGAAAACATCCTTGTGCCTTGTTTCAGTTCCAGTTTGATGTATATTTTCTGCCTTGCACCCGATTATTCCTACATCTGATGGATGGCCTTGGGAATCTAATTCTGGTATTGATTGTTTTTGCTGATTGTCTCCCCTTGTAGCTGCTTTCTTCATTATTGTGTAAATTTAGATCATGAGCTCATGTTTAGCTAAACAGCTGACCTTGTAAGAGGCTTAGGTGTGAACGCTCGTAAGATTCAGCAGAAAGTCGGCCAAGATTTATTTGTGTCCCTCCAGTGAGTGGCCCGCAGGGACCCCGTTTTCTACAAGTGTTGGTCCAATACTCCCTCTAGAGGCAGGGGACTCGGACAGGGCTGCTTTGCGGCCCCCGATCTGAGGCAGGGGCAGTGGGCGGCCTGTGGCCTGGGCAGGAGCCTCTCCGCGTGTGTCCCAGGGACCAATCTGCCTGCGAACTTCGGTCACCTGGCAGGAAGCTACGATGCCCAGACCTATGCTCAACTGTGCAGCGAGATGTACTGTGCGGACAGGTTCCACACACACTTCAAGTAAGAGGGCGGCCTGAGTGGAAAGGTGAGAGTTTGGGCAGCTGTGCAGACAAACAAGGCACCCTTTGTCCGGGGCCTAAATGCTTGTGAGACTCCACTGGGGCTGCCGGGCTCTGAGGGCCCTGCCCTGGGCCCCCTGCTCCCCTGCCCTTTGTTCAGTCACAGCAGAGATGGCTACACCCACTCCCTCAGTGAGGGCAGTGTTCCAACCTCCCTCAGCCCCGTCCCCTCTCCGCAGGTTACCATGGACTACAGAGGCTGCATTCTGAGGCCAGGGCGTTCCGAGAATGCCAAGGGCAGACATGATGACCTTAAATGATTTCCTCTTGTGTCAGTTTTGGTAAACTTTAGGAGCTAGGAAATGGTCCCCTTTACAGAAATGTTCAAAGTTACTGGCATTTCATATATTCTCTGCTCTAACATTGTCCTGACTCTTTCTGTGTATTCTTTACTTATGTTTTTGTTTTCCTTTATCAAAGTGTGTCTTTTAAATCTTTTCAAAGAAGATTCTTTGGACTTACTAAATCACCTCAATTTTATACGTTTTCTGTTGTATTAAGTTCTGCTCATATCTTTATTTATCTTTTTTCTATGTTCTCAGGGTTTATTGTTTTCATATTCTGATGTCAATTAAAACACTTGGTTATTCATTTTAATAAATATTTTACTTATAAAGATTTGAACTTTTGAAGATTCCAGCTTACTTGTACGTTTCTAAGGGTCAGGTCCTCTCCATTGTTGCTGGCCTAAGGCTTAGTTCCCCATAAAGCAATGTATATATTGACCTATTTTGCCCTCGACTTTCTGTGATTCCCTACATCTCACCTTTCTTTGCAGACAAGCCATTGGAAATACCCTTAACTTATTTCACAGCCAATAAGTCTTTGAAATAATGTGTATTTTGTAGAGAAATCTTCTTCTATAATTAGGCAGAAAATCTGACCTGCCATAGTTTTCAAAACAGCATAATTTCACTCTTCTCAATGATTAATCTGTTGTATTACACAACCTTTGAGTATTTAGCTTTATCAATGACATGTCCTTTAAAAATGTTTTAGAGATCCTACCAGTCTTTGAAAACATCCTTGTGCCTTGTTTCAGTTCCAGTTTGATGTATATTTTCTGCCTTGCACCCGATTATTCCTACATCTGATGGATGGCCTTGGGAATCTAATTCTGGTATTGATTGTTTTTGCTGATTGTCTCCCCTTGTAGCTGCTTTCTTCATTATTGTGTAAATTTCGATCATGAGCTCATGTTTAGCTAAACAGCTGACCTTGTAAGAGGCTTAGGTGTGAACGCTCGTAAGATTCAGCAGAAAGTCGGCCAAGATTTAATTGTGTCCCTCCAATGAGTGGCCCGCAGGGACCCCGTTTTCTACAAGTGTTGGTCCAATACTCCCTCTAGAGGCAGGGGACTCAGACAGGGCTGCTTTGCGGCCCCCGATCTGGGGCAGGGGCAGTGGGCGGCCTGTGGCCCGGGCAGGAGACTCTCCGCCTGTGTCCCAGGGACCAATCTGCCTGCGAAAATCGGTCACCTGGTTGGAAGCTACGGTTCCCAGACCTATGCTCAGCTGTGCAGCGATGTGTACTGCGCGGACAGGTTCCACACACACTTCAAGTAAGAGGGCGGCCTGAGTGGAAAGGTGAGAGTTTGGGCACCTGTGCAGACAAAGAAGGCGCGCTTTAGCCTGGGCCTAAATGCTTGTGACACTCCACTGGGCCTGCCGGGCTCTGAGGGCCCTGCCCTGGGCCCCCTGTTCCCCTGCCCTTTGTTCAGTCACAGCAGAGATGGCCACACCCACTCCCTCAGTGAGGGCAGTGTTCCAACCTCCCTCAGCCCCGCCCCCACTCCGCAGGTTACCATGGACTACAGAGGCTGCATTCTGTGGCCAGGGCGTTCCGAGAATGCCAAGGGCAGACATGATGACCTTAAATGATTTCCTCTTGTGTCAGTTTTGGTAAACTTTAGGAGCTAGGAAATGGTCCCCTTTACAGAAATGTTCAAATTTACTGGCATTTCATATATGCTCTGCTATAACATTGTCCTGACTCTTTCTGTATATTCTTTACTTATGTTTTTGTTTTCCTTAATCAAAGTGTGTCTTTTAAATCTTTTCAAAGAAGATTCTTTGGACTTACTAAATCACCTCAATGTTATACGTTTTCTGTTGTATTAAGTTCTGCTCATATCTTTATTTATCTTTGTTCTATGTTCTCAGGGTTTATTGTTTTCATCTTCTGATGTCAATTAAAACTCTTGGTTATTCATTTTAATAAATCGTTTTACTTATAAAGATTTGAACTTTTGAAGATTCCACCTTACTTGTAAGTTTCTAAGGGTCAGGTCCTCTCCATTGTTGCTGGCCTAAGGCTTAGTTCCCCATATAGCAATGTATATATTGACCTATTTTTCCCTCGACTTTCTGTGATTCCCTACATCTCACCTTTCTTTGCAGACAAGCCATTGGAAATACCCTTAACTTATTTCACAGGCAATAAGTCTTTGAAATAAAGTGTATTTTTTAGAGAAATCTTCTTATATAATTAGGCAGAAAATCTGACCTGCCATAGTTTTCAAAACAGCATAATTTCACTCTTCTCAATGATTAATCTGTTGTATTACACAACCTTGGAGTATTTAGCTTTATCAATGACATGTCCTAGAAAAATGTTTTAGATTTCCTACCAGTCTTTGAAAACATCCTTGTGCCTTGTTTCAGTTCCAGTTTGATGTATATTTTCTGCCTTGCACCCGATTATTCCTACATCTGATGGATGGCCTTGGGAATCTAATTCTGGTATTGATTGATTTGCTGATTGTCTCCCCTTGTAGCTGCTTTCTTCATTATTGTGTAAATTTAGATCATGAGCTCATGTTTAGCTAAACAGCTGACCTTGTAAGAGGCTTAGGTGTGAACGCTCGAAAGATTCAGCAGAAAGTCGGCCAAGATTTATTTGTGTCCCTCCAATGAGTGGCCCGCAGGGACCCCGTTTTCTACAAGTGTTGGTCCAATACTCCCTCTAGAGGCAGGGGACTCAGACAGGGCTGCTTTGCGGCCCCCGATCTGGGGCAGGGGCAGTGGGCGGCCTGTGGCCCGGGCAGGTGACTCTCCGCCTGTGTCCCAGGGACCAATCTGCCTGCGAAAATCGGTCACCTGGTTGGAAGCTACGGTTCCCAGACCTATGCTCAGCTGTGCAGCGATGTGTACTGCGCGGACAGGTTCCACACACACTTCAAGTAAGAGGGCGGCCTGAGTGGAAAGGTGAGAGTTTGGGCACCTGTGCAGACAAAGAAGGCGTGCTTTAGCCTTGGCCTAAATGCTTGTGACACTCCACTGGGCCTGCCGGGCTCTGAGGGCCCTGCCCTGGGCCCCCTGCTCCCCTGCCCTTTGTTCAGTCACAGCAGAGATGGCCACACCCACTCCCTCAGTGAGGGCAGTGTTCCACCCTCCCTCAGCCCCGCCCCAACTCCGCAGGTTACCATGGACTACAGAGGCTGCATTCTGAGGCCAGGGCGTTCCGAGAATGCCAAGGGCAGACATGATGACCTTAAATGATTTCCTCTTGTGTCAGTTTTGGTAAACTTTAGGAGCTAGGAAATGGTCCCCTTTACAGAAATGTTCAAATTTACTGGCATTTCATATATTCTCTGCTATAACATTGTCCTGACTCTTTCTGTATATTCTTTACTTATGTTTTTGTTTTCCTTAATCAAAGTGTGTCTTTTAAATCTTTTCAAAGAAGATTCTTTGGACTTACTAAATCACCTCAATGTTATACGTTTTCTGTTGTATTAAGTTCTGCTCATATCTTTATTTATCTTTGTTCTATGTTCTCAGGGTTTATTGTTTTCATCTTCTGATGTCAATTAAAACTCTTGGTTATTCATTTTAATAAAACGTTTTACTTATAAAGATTTGAACTTTTGAAGATTCCAGCTTACTTGTAAGTTTCTAAGGGTCAGGTCCTCTCCATTGTTGCTGGCCTAAGGCTTAGTTACCCATATAGCAATGTATATATTGACCTAGTTTGCCCTCGACTTTCTGTGATTCCCTACATCTCACCTTTCTTTGCAGACAAGCCATTGGAAATACCCTTAACTTATTTCACAGCCAATAAGTCTTTGAAATAATGTGTATTTTGTAGAGAAATCTTCTTCTATAATTAGGCAGAAAATCTGACCTGCCATAGTTTTCAAAACAGCATAATTTCACTCTTCTCAATGATTAATCTGTTGTATTACACAACCTTTGAGTATTTAGCTTTATCAATGACATGTCCTTTAAAAATGTTTTAGAGATCCTACCAGTCTTTGAAAACATCCTTGTGCCTTGTTTCAGTTCCAGTTTGATGTATATTTTCTGCCTTGCACCCGATTATTCCTACATCTGATGGATGGCCTTGGGAATCTAATTCTGGTATTGATTGTTTTTGCTGATTGTCTCCCCTTGTAGCTGCTTTCTTCATTATTGTGTAAATTTAGATCATGAGCTCATGTTTAGCTAAACAGCTGACCTTGTAAGAGGCTTAGGTGTGAACGCTCGTAAGATTCAGCAGAAAGTCGGCCAAGATTTATTTGTGTCCCTCCAATGAGTGGCCCGCAGGGACCCCGTTTTCTACAAGTGTTGGTCCAATACTCCCTCTAGAGGCAGGGGACTCAGACAGGGCTGCTTTGCGGCCCCCGATCTGGGGCAGGGGCAGTGGGCGGCCTGTGGCCCGGGCAGGAGACTCTCCGCGTGTGTCCCAGGGACCAATCTGCCTGCGAAAATCGGTCACCTGGTTGGAAGCTACGGTTCCCAGACCTATGCTCAGCTGTGCAGCGATGTGTACTGCGCGGACAGGTTCCACACACACTTCAAGTAAGAGGGCGGCCTGAGTGGAAAGGTGAGAGTTTGGGCACCTGTGCAGACAAAGAAGGCGCGCTTTAGCCTTGGCCTAAATGCTTGTGACACTCCACTGGGCCTGCCGGGATCTGAGGGCCCTGCCCTGGGCCCCCTGCTCCCCTGCCCTTTGTTCAGTCACAGCAGAGATGGCCACACCCACTCCCTCAGTGAGGGCAGTGTTCCACCCACCCTCAGCCCTGCCCCAACTCCGCAGGTTACCATGGACTACAGAGGCTGCATTCTGAGGCCAGGGCGTTCCGAGAATGCCAAGGGCAGACATGATGACCTTAAATGATTTCCTCTTGTGTCAGTTTTGGTAAACTTTAGGAGCTAGGAAATGGTCCCCTTTACAGAAATGTTCAAATTTACTGGCATTTCATATATTCTCTGCTCTAACATTGTCCTAACTCTTTCTGTATATTCTTTACTTATGTTTTTGTTTTCCTTAATCAAAGTGTGTCTTTTAAATCTCTTCAAAGAAGATTCTTTGGACTTACTAAATCACCTCAATGTTATACGTTTTCTGTTGTATTAAGTTCTGCTCATATCTTTATTTATCTCTGTTCTATGTTCTCAGGGTTTATTGTTTTCATCTTCTGATGTCAATTAAAACTCTTGGTTATTCATTTTAATAAAACGTTTTACTTATAAAGATTTGAACTTTTGAAGATTCCAGCTTACTTGTAAGTTTCTAAGGGTCAGGAACTCTCCATTTTTGCTGGCCTAAGGCTTAGTTCCCCATATAGCAATGTATATATTGACCTATTTTGCCCTCGACTTTCTGTGATTCCCTACATCTCACCTTTCTTTGCAGACAAGCCATTGGAAATACCCTTAACTTATTTCACAGCCAATAAGTCTTTGAAATAATGTGTATTTTGTAGAGAAATCTTCTTCTATAATTAGGCAGAAAATCTGACCTGCCATAGTTTTCAAAACAGCATAATTTCATTCTTCTCAATGATTAATCTGTTGTATTACACAACCTTTGAGTATTTAGCTTTATCAATGACATGTCCTTTAAAAATGTTTTAGAGATCCTACCAGTCTTTGAAAACATCCTTGTGCCTTGTTTCAGTTCCAGTTTGATGTATATTTTCTGCCTTGCACCCGATTATTCCTACATCTGATGGATGGCCTTCGAATCTAATTCTGGTATTGATTGTTTTTGCTGATTGTCTCCCCTTGTAGCTGCTTTCTTCATTATTGTGTAAATTTAGATCATGAGCTCATGTTTAGCTAAACAGCTGACCTTGTAAGAGGCTTAGGTGTGAACGCTCGTAAGATTCAGCAGAAAGTCGGCCAAGATTTATTTGTGTCCCTCCAATGAGTGGCCCGCAGGGACCCCGTTTTCTACAAGTGTTGGTCCAATACTCCCTCTAGAGGCAGGGGACTCAGACAGGGCTGCTTTGCGGCCCCCGATCTGAGGCAGGGGCAGTGGGCGGCCTGTGGCCTGGGCAGGAGCCTCTCCGCGTGTGTCCCAGGGACCAATCTGCCTGCGAACTTCGGTCACCTGGCAGGAAGCTACGATGCCCAGACCTATGCTCAACTGTGAAGCGAGATGTACTGTGCGGACAGGTTCCACACACACTTCAAGTAAGAGGGCGGCCTGAGTGGAAAGGTGAGAGTTTGGGCAGCTGTGCAGACAAACAAGGCACCCTTTGTCCGGGGCCTAAATGCTTGTGAGACTCCACTGGGCCTGCCGGGCTCTGAGGGCCCTGCCCTGGGCCCCCTGCTCCCCTGCCCTTTGTTCAGTCACAGCAGAGATGGCTACACCCACTCCCTCAGTGAGGGCAGTGTTCCAAACTCCCTCAGCCCCGTCCCCTCTCCGCAGGTTACCATGGACTACAGAGGCTGCATTCTGTGGCCAGGGCGTTCCGAGAATGCCAAGGGCAGACATGATGACCTTAAATGATTTCCTCTTGTGTCAGTTTTGGTAAACTTTAGGAGCTAGGAAATGGTCCCCTTTACAGAAATGTTCAAATTTACTGGCATTTCATATATGCTCTGCTATAACATTGTCCTGACTCTTTCTGTATATTCTTTACTTATGTTTTTGTTTTCCTTAATCAAAGTGTGTCTTTTAAATCTTTTCAAAGAAGATTCTTTGGACTTACTAAATCACCTCAATGTTATACGTTTTCTGTTGTATTAAGTTCTGCTCATATCTTTATTTATCTTTGTTCTATGTTCTCAGGGTTTATTGTTTTCATCTTCTGATGTCAATTAAAACTCTTGGTTATTCATTTTAATAAATCGTTTTACTTATAAAGATTTGAACTTTTGAAGATTCCACCTTACTTGTAAGTTTCTAAGGGTCAGGTCCTCTCCATTGTTGCTGGCCTAAGGCTTAGTTCCCCATATAGCAATGTATATATTGACCTATTTTTCCCTCGACTTTCTGTGATTCCCTACATCTCACCTTTCTTTGCAGACAAGCCATTGGAAATACCCTTAACTTATTTCACAGCCAATAAGTCTTTGAAATAATGTGTATTTTGCAGAGAAATCTTCTTCTATAATTAGGCAGAAAATCTGACCTGCCATAGTTTTCAAAACAGCATAATTTCACTCTTCTCAATGATTAATCTGTTGTATTACACAACCTTTGAGTATTTAGCTTTATCAATGACATGTCCTTTAAAAATGTTTTAGAGATCCTACCAGTCTTTGAAAACATCCTTGTGCCTTGTTTCAGTTCCAGTTTGATGTATATTTTCTGCCTTGCACCCGATTATTCCTACATCTGATGGATGGCCTTGGGAATCTAATTCTGGTATTGATTGTTTTTGCTGATTGTCTCCCCTTGTAGCTGCTTTCTTCATTATTGTGTAAATTTAGATCATGAGCTCATGTTTAGCTAAACAGCTGACCTTGTAAGAGGCTTAGGTGTGAACGCTCGAAAGATTCAGCAGAAAGTCGGCCAAGATTTATTTGTGTCCCTCCAATGAGTGGCCCGCAGGGACCCCGTTTTCTACAAGTGTTGGTCCAATACTCCCTCTAGAGGCAGGGGACTCAGACAGGGCTGCTTTGCGGCCCCCGATCTGGGGCAGGGGCAGTGGGCGGCCTGTGGCCCGGGCAGGAGACTCTCCGCCTGTGTCCCAGGGACCAATCTGCCTGCGAAAATCGGTCACCTGGTTGGAAGCTACGGTTCCCAGACCTATGCTCAGCTGTGCAGCGATGTGTACTGCGCGGACAGGTTCCACACACACTTCAAGTAAGAGGGCGGCCTGAGTGGAAAGGTGAGAGTTTGGGCACCTGTGCAGACAAAGAAGGCGTGCTTTAGCCTTGGCCTAAATGCTTGTGAGACTCCACTGGGCCTGCCGGGCTCTGAGGGCCCTGCCCTGGGCCCCCTGCTCCCCTGCCCTTTGTTCAGTCACAGCAGAGATGGCCACACCCACTCCCTCAGTGAGGGCAGTGTTCCACCCTCCCTCAGCCCCGCCCCAACTCCGCAGGTTACCATGGACTACAGAGGCTGCATTCTGAGGCCAGGGCGTTCCGAGAATGCCAAGGGCAGACATGATGACCTTAAATGATTTCCTCTTGTGTCAGTTTTGGTAAACTTTAGGAGCTAGGAAATGGTCCCCTTTACAGAAATGTTCAAATTTACTGGCATTTCATATATTCTCTGCTATAACATTGTCCTGACTCTTTCTGTATATTCTTTACTTATGTTTTTGTTTTCCTTAATCAAAGTGTGTCTTTTAAATCTTTTCAAAGAAGATTCTTTGGACTTACTAAATCACCTCAATGTTATACGTTTTCTGTTGTATTAAGTTCTGCTCATATCTTTATTTATCTTTGTTCTATGTTCTCAGGGTTTATTGTTTTCATCTTCTGATGTCAATTAAAACTCTTGGTTATTCATTTTAATAAAACGTTTTACTTATAAAGATTTGAACTTTTGAAGATTCCAGCTTACTTGTAAGTTTCTAAGGGTCAGGTCCTCTCCATTGTTGCTGGCCTAAGGCTTAGTTACCCATATAGCAATGTATATATTGACCTAGTTTGCCCTCGACTTTCTGTGATTCCCTACATCTCACCTTTCTTTGCAGACAAGCCATTGGAAATACCCTTAACTTATTTCACAGCCAATAAGTCTTTGAAATAATGTGTATTTTGTAGAGAAATCTTCTTCTATAATTAGGCAGAAAATCTGACCTGCCATAGTTTTCAAAACAGCATAATTTCACTCTTCTCAATGATTAATCTGTTGTATTACACAACCTTTGAGTATTTAGCTTTATCAATGACATGTCCTTTAAAAATGTTTTAGAGATCCTACCAGTCTTTGAAAACATCCTTGTGCCTTGTTTCAGTTCCAGTTTGATGTATATTTTCTGCCTTGCACCCGATTATTCCTACATCTGATGGATGGCCTTGGGAATCTAATTCTGGTATTGATTGTTTTTGCTGATTGTCTCCCCTTGTAGCTGCTTTCTTCATTATTGTGTAAATTTAGATCATGAGCTCATGTTTAGCTAAACAGCTGACCTTGTAAGAGGCTTAGGTGTGAACGCTCGTAAGATTCAGCAGAAAGTCGGCCAAGATTTATTTGTGTCCCTCCAATGAGTGGCCCGCAGGGACCCCGTTTTCTACAAGTGTTGGTCCAATACTCCATCTAGAGGCAGGGGACTCAGACAGGGCTGCTTTGCGGCCCCCGATCTGGGGCAGGGGCAGTGGGCGGCCTGTGGCCCGGGCAGGAGACTCTCCGCGTGTGTCCCAGGGACCAATCTGCCTGCGAAAATCGGTCACCTGGTTGGAAGCTACGGTTCCCAGACCTATGCTCAGCTGTGCAGCGATGTGTACTGCGCGGACAGGTTCCACACACACTTCAAGTAAGAGGGCGGCCTGAGTGGAAAGGTGAGAGTTTGGGCACCTGTGCAGACAAAGAAGGCGCGCTTTAGCCATGGCCTAAATGCTTGTGACACTCCACTGGGCCTGCCGGGATCTGAGGGCCCTGCCCTGGGCCCCCTGCTCCCCTGCCCTTTGTTCAGTCACAGCAGAGATGGCCACACCCACTCCCTCAGTGAGGGCAGTGTTCCACCCTCCCTCAGCCCTGCCCCAACTCCGCAGGTTACCATGGACTACAGAGGCTGCATTCTGAGGCCAGGGCGTTCCGAGAATGCCAAGGGCAGACATGATGACCTTAAATGATTTCCTCTTGTGTCAGTTTTGGTAAACTTTAGGAGCTAGGAAATGGTCCCCTTTACAGAAATGTTCAAATTTACTGGCATTTCATATATTCTCTGCTCTAACATTGTCCTAACTCTTTCTGTATATTCTTTACTTATGTTTTTGTTTTCCTTAATCAAAGTGTGTCTTTTAAATCTCTTCAAAGAAGATTCTTTGGACTTACTAAATCACCTCAATGTTATACGTTTTCTGTTGTATTAAGTTCTGCTCATATCTTTATTTATCTTTGTTCTATGTTCTCAGGGTTTATTGTTTTCATCTTCTGATGTCAATTAAAACTCTTGGTTATTCATTTTAATAAAACGTTTTACTTATAAAGATTTGAACTTTTGAAGATTCCAGCTTACTTGTAAGTTTCTAAGGGTCAGGAACTCTCCATTTTTGCTGGCCTAAGGCTTAGTTCCCCATATAGCAATGTATATATTGACCTATTTTGCCCTCGACTTTCTGTGATTCCCTACATCTCACCTTTCTTTGCAGACAAGCCATTGGAAATACCCTTAACTTATTTCACAGCCAATAAGTCTTTGAAATAATGTGTATTTTGTAGAGAAAACTTCTTCTAAAATTAGGCAGAAAATCTGACCTGCCATAGTTTTCAAAACAGCATAATTTCATTCTTCTCAATGATTAATCTGTTGTATTACACAACCTTTGAGTATTTAGCTTTATCAATGACATGTCCTTTAAAAATGTTTTAGAGATCCTACCAGTCTTTGAAAACATCCTTGTGCCTTGTTTCAGTTCCAGTTTGATGTATATTTTCTGCCTTGCACCCGATTATTCCTACATCTGATGGATGGCCTTCGAATCTAATTCTGGTATTGATTGTTTTTGCTGATTGTCTCCCCTTGTAGCTGCTTTCTTCATTATTGTGTAAATTTAGATCATGAGCTCATGTTTAGCTAAACAGCTGACCTTGTAAGAGGCTTAGGTGTGAACGCTCGTAAGATTCAGCAGAAAGTCGGCCAAGATTTATTTGTGTCCCTCCAATGAGTGGCCCGCAGGGACCCCGTTTTCTACAAGTGTTGGTCCAATACTCCCTCTAGAGGCAGGGGACTCAGACAGGGCTGCTTTGCGGCCCCCGATCTGAGGCAGGGGCAGTGGGCGGCCTGTGGCCTGGGCAGGAGCCTCTCCGCGTGTGTCCCAAGGACCAATCTGCCTGCGAACTTCGGTCACCTGGCAGGAAGCTACGATGCCCAGACCTATGCTCAACTGTGAAGCGAGATGTACTGTGCGGACAGGTTCCACACACACTTCAAGTAAGAGGGCGGCCTGAGTGGAAAGGTGAGAGTTTGGGCAGCTGTGCAGACAAACAAGGCACCCTTTGTCCGGGGCCTAAATGCTTGTGAGACTCCACTGGGCCTGCCGGGCTCTGAGGGCCCTGCCCTGGGCCCCCTGCTGCCCTGCCCTTTGTTCAGTCACAGCAGAGATGGCTACACCCACTCCCTCAGTGAGGGCAGTGTTCCAAACTCCCTCAGCCCCGTCCCCTCTCCGCAGGTTACCATGGACTACAGAGGCTGCATTCTGTGGCCAGGGCGTTCCGAGAATGCCAAGGGCAGACATGATGACCTTAAATGATTTCCTCTTGTGTCAGTTTTGGTAAACTTTAGGAGCTAGGAAATGGTCCCCTTTACAGAAATGTTCAAATTTACTGGCATTTCATATATGCTCTGCTATAACATTGTCCTGACTCTTTCTGTATATTCTTTACTTATGTTTTTGTTTTCCTTAATCAAAGTGTGTCTTTTAAATCTTTTCAAAGAAGATTCTTTGGACTTACTAAATCACCTCAATGTTATATGTTTTCTGTTGTATTAAGTTCTGCTCATATCTTTATTTATCTTTGTTCTATGTTCTCAGGGTTTATTGTTTTCATCTTCTGATGTCAATTAAAACTCTTGGTTATTCATTTTAATACATCGTTTTACTTATAAAGATTTGAACTTTTGAAGATTCCACCTTACTTGTAAGTTTCTAAGGGTCAGGTCCTCTCCATTGTTGCTGGCCTAAGGCTTAGTTCCCCATATAGCAATGTATATATTGACCTATTTTTCCCTCGACTTTCTGTGATTCCCTACATCTCACCTTTCTTTGCAGACAAGCCATTGGAAATACCCTTAACTTATTTCACAGCCAATAAGTCTTTGAAATAATGTGTATTTTGCAGAGAAATCTTCTTCTATAATTAGGCAGAAAATCTGACCTGCCATAGTTTTCAAAACAGCATAATTTCACTCTTCTCAATGATTAATCTGTTGTATTACACAACCTTTGAGTATTTAGCTTTATCAATGACATGTCCTTTAAAAATGTTTTAGAGATCCTACCAGTCTTTGAAAACATCCTTGTGCCTTGTTTCAGTTCCAGTTTGATGTATATTTTCTGCCTTGCACCCGATTATTCCTACATCTGATGGATGGCCTTGGGAATCTAATTCTGGTATTGATTGTTTTTGCTGATTGTCTCCCCTTGTAGCTGCTTTCTTCATTATTGTGTAAATTTAGATCATGAGCTCATGTTTAGCTAAACAGCTGACCTTGTAAGAGGCTTAGGTGTGAACGCTCGAAAGATTCAGCAGAAAGTCGGCCAAGATTTATTTGTGTCCCTCCAATGAGTGGCCCGCAGGGACCCCGTTTTCTACAAGTGTTGGTCCAATACTCCCTCTAGAGGCAGGGGACTCAGACAGGGCTGCTTTGCGGCCCCCGATCTGGGGCAGGGGCAGTGGGCGGCCTGTGGCCCGGGCAGGAGACTCTCCGCCTGTGTCCCAGGGACCAATCTGCCTGCGAAAATCGGTCACCTGGTTGGAAGCTACGGTTCCCAGACCTATGCTCAGCTGTGCAGCGATGTGTACTGCGCGGACAGGTTCCACACACACTTCAAGTAAGAGGGCGGCCTGAGTGGAAAGGTGAGAGTTTGGGCACCTGTGCAGACAAAGAAGGCGTGCTTTAGCCTTGGCCTAAATGCTTGTGAGACTCCACTGGGCCTGCCGGGCTCTGAGGGCCCTGCCCTGGGCCCCCTGCTCCCCTGCCCTTTGTTCAGTCACAGCAGAGATGGCCACACCCACTCCCTCAGTGAGGGCAGTGTTCCACCCTCCCTCAGCCCCGCCCCAACTCCGCAGGTTACCATGGACTACAGAGGCTGCATTCTGAGGCCAGGGCGTTCCGAGAATGCCAAGGGCAGACATGATGACCTTAAATGATTTCCTCTTGTGTCAGTTTTGGTAAACTTTAGGAGCTAGGAAATGGTCCCCTTTACAGAAATGTTCAAATTTACTGGCATTTCATATATTCTCTGCTATAACATTGTCCTGACTCTTTCTGTATATTCTTTACTTATGTTTTTGTTTTCCTTAATCAAAGTGTGTCTTTTAAATCTTTTCAAAGAAGATTCTTTGGACTTACTAAATCACCTCAATGTTATACGTTTTCTGTTGTATTAAGTTCTGCTCATATCTTTATTTATCTTTGTTCTATGTTCTCAGGGTTTATTGTTTTCATCTTCTGATGTCAATTAAAACTCTTGGTTATTCATTTTAATAAAACGTTTTACTTATAAAGATTTGAACTTTTGAAGATTCCAGCTTACTTGTAAGTTTCTAAGGGTCAGGTCCTCTCCATTGTTGCTGGCCTAAGGCTTAGTTACCCATATAGCAATGTATATATTGACCTAGTTTGCCCTCGACTTTCTGTGATTCCCTACATCTCACCTTTCTTTGCAGACAAGCCATTGGAAATACCCTTAACTTATTTCACAGCCAATAAGTCTTTGAAATAATGTGTATTTTGTAGAGAAATCTTCTTCTATAATTAGGCAGAAAATCTGACCTGCCATAGTTTTCAAAACAGCATAATTTCACTCTTCTCAATGATTAATCTGTTGTATTACACAACCTTTGAGTATTTAGCTTTATCAATGACATGTCCTTTAAAAATGTTTTAGAGATCCTACCAGTCTTTGAAAACATCCTTGTGCCTTGTTTCAGTTCCAGTTTGATGTATATTTTCTGCCTTGCACCCGATTATTCCTACATCTGATGGATGGCCTTGGGAATCTAATTCTGGTATTGATTGTTTTTGCTGATTGTCTCCCCTTGTAGCTGCTTTCTTCATTATTGTGTAAATTTAGATCATGAGCTCATGTTTAGCTAAACAGCTGACCTTGTAAGAGGCTTAGGTGTGAACGCTCGTAAGATTCAGCAGAAAGTCGGCCAAGATTTAATTGTGTCCCTCCAATGAGTGGCCCGCAGGGACCCCGTTTTCTACAAGTGTTGGTCCAATACTCCATCTAGAGGCAGGGGACTCAGACAGGGCTGCTTTGCGGCCCCCGATCTGGGGCAGGGGCAGTGGGCGGCCTGTGGCCCGGGCAGGAGACTCTCCGCGTGTGTCCTAGGGACCAATCTGCCTGCGAAAATCGGTCACCTGGTTGGAAGCTACGGTTCCCAGACCTATGCTCAGCTGTGCAGCGATGTGTACTGCGCGGACAGGTTCCACACACACTTCAAGTAAGAGGGCGGCCTGAGTGGAAAGGTGAGAGTTTGGGCACCTGTGCAGACAAAGAAGGCGCGCTTTAGCCTTGGCCTAAATGCTTGTGACACTCCACTGGGCCTGCCGGGCTCTGAGGGCCCTGCCCTGGGCCCCCTGCTCCCCTGCCCTTTGTTCAGTCACAGCAGAGATGGCCACACCCACTCCCTCAGTGAGGGCAGTGTTCCACCCTCCCTCAGCCCTGCCCCAACTCCGCAGGTTACCATGGACTACAGAGGCTGCATTCTGAGGCCAGGGCGTTCCGAGAATGCCAAGGGCAGACATGATGACCTTAAATGATTTCCTCTTGTGTCAGTTTTGGTAAACTTTAGGAGCTAGGAAATGGTCCCCTTTACAGAAATGTTCAAATTTACTGGCATTTCATATATTCTCTGCTCTAACATTGTCCTAACTCTTTCTGTATATTCTTTACTTATGTTTTTGTTTTCCTTAATCAAAGTGTGTCTTTGAAATCTCTTCAAAGAAGATTCTTTGGACTTACTAAATCACCTCAATGTTATACGTTTTCTGTTGTATTAAGTTCTGCTCATATCTTTATTTATCTATGTTCTATGTTCTCAGGGTTTATTGTTTTCATCTTCTGATGTCAATTAAAACTCTTGGTTATTCATTTTAATAAAACGTTTTACTTATAAAGATTTGAACTTTTGAAGATTCCAGCTTACTTGTAAGTTTCTAAGGGTCAGGAACTCTCCATTTTTGCTGGCCTAAGGCTTAGTTCCCCATATAGCAATGTATATATTGACCTATTTTGCCCTCGACTTTCTGTGATTCCCTACATCTCACCTTTCTTTGCAGACAAGCCATTGGAAATACCCTTAACTTATTTCACAGCCAATAAGTCTTTGAAATAATGTGTATTTTGTAGAGAAATCTTCTTCTATAATTAGGCAGAAAATCTGACCTGCCATAGTTTTCAAAACAGCATAATTTCATTCTTCTCAATGATTAATCTGTTGTATTACACAACCTTTGAGTATTTAGCTTTATCAATGACATGTCCTTTAAAAATGTTTTAGAGATCCTACCAGTCTTTGAAAACATCCTTGTGCCTTGTTTCAGTTCCAGTTTGATGTATATTTTCTGCCTTGCACCCGATTATTCCTACATCTGATGGATGGCCTTCGAATCTAATTCTGGTATTGATTGTTTTTGCTGATTGTCTCCCCTTGTAGCTGCTTTCTTCATTATTGTGTAAATTTAGATCATGAGCTCATGTTTAGCTAAACAGCTGACCTTGTAAGAGGCTTAGGTGTGAACGCTCGTAAGATTCAGCAGAAAGTCGGCCAAGATTTATTTGTGTCCCTCCAATGAGTGGCCCGCAGGGACCCCGTTTTCTACAAGTGTTGGTCCAATACTCCCTCTAGAGGCAGGGGACTCAGACAGGGCTGCTTTGCGGCCCCCGATCTGAGGCAGGGGCAGTGGGCGGCCTGTGGCCTGGGCAGGAGACTCTCCGCGTGTGTCCCAGGGACCAATCTGCCTGCGAACTTCGGTCACCTGGCAGGAAGCTACGATGCCCAGACCTATGCTCAACTGTGAAGCGAGATGTACTGTGCGGACAGGTTCCACACACACTTCAAGTAAGAGGGCGGCCTGAGTGGAAAGGTGAGAGTTTGGGCAGCTGTGCAGACAAACAAGGCACCCTTTGTCCGGGGCCTAAATGCTTGTGAGACTCCACTGGGCCTGCCGGGCTCTGAGGGCCCTGCCCTGGGCCCCCTGCTCCCCTGCCCTTTGTTCAGTCACAGCAGAGATGGCTACACCCACTCCCTCAGTGAGGGCAGTGTTCCAAACTCCCTCAGCCCCGTCCCCTCTCCGCAGGTTACCATGGACTACAGAGGCTGCATTCTGTGGCCAGGGCGTTCCGAGAATGCCAAGGGCAGACATGATGACCTTAAATGATTTCCTCTTGTGTCAGTTTTGGTAAACTTTAGGAGCTAGGAAATGGTCCCCTTTACAGAAATGTTCAAATTTACTGGCATTTCATATATGCTCTGCTATAACATTGTCCTGACTCTTTCTGTATATTCTTTACTTATGTTTTTGTTTTCCTTAATCAAAGTGTGTCTTTTAAATCTTTTCAAAGAAGATTCTTTGGACTTACTAAATCACCTCAATGTTATACGTTTTCTGTTGTATTAAGTTCTGCTCATATCTTTATTTATCTTTGTTCTATGTTCTCAGGGTTTATTGTTTTCATCTTCTGATGTCAATTAAAACTCTTGGTTATTCATTTTAATAAATCGTTTTACTTATAAAGATTTGAACTTTTGAAGATTCCACCTTACTTGTAAGTTTCTAAGGGTCAGGTCCTCTCCATTGTTGCTGGCCTAAGGCTTAGTTCCCCATATAGCAATGTATATATTGACCTATTTTTCCCTCGACTTTCTGTGATTCCCTACATCTCACCTTTCTTTGCAGACAAGCCATTGGAAATACCCTTAACTTATTTCACAGCCAATAAGTCTTTGAAATAATGTGTATTTTGCAGAGAAATCTTCTTCTATAATTAGGCAGAAAATCTGACCTGCCATAGTTTTCAAAACAGCATAATTTCACTCTTCTCAATGATTAATCTGTTGTATTACACAACCTTTGAGTATTTAGCTTTATCAATGACATGTCCTTTAAAAATGTTTTAGAGATCCTACCAGTCTTTGAAAACATCCTTGTGCCTTGTTTCAGTTCCAGTTTGATGTATATTTTCTGCCTTGCACCCGATTATTCCTACATCTGATGGATGGCCTTCGAATCTAATTCTGGTATTGATTGTTTTTGCTGATTGTCTCCCCTTGTAGCTGCTTTCTTCATTATTGTGTAAATTTAGATCATGAGCTCATGTTTAGCTAAACAGCTGACCTTGTAAGAGGCTTAGGTGTGAACGCTCGTAAGATTCAGCAGAAAGTCGGCCAAGATTTATTTGTGTCCCTCCAATGAGTGGCCCGCAGGGACCCCGTTTTCTACAAGTGTTGGTCCAATACTCCCTCTAGAGGCAGGGGACTCAGACAGGGCTGCTTTGCGGCCCCCGATCTGAGGCAGGGGCAGTGGGCGGCCTGTGGCCTGGGCAGGAGCCTCTCCGCGTGTGTCCCAGGGACCAATCTGCCTGCGAACTTCGGTCACCTGGCAGGAAGCTACGATGCCCAGACCTATGCTCAACTGTGAAGCGAGATGTACTGTGCGGACAGGTTCCACACACACTTCAAGTAAGAGGGCGGCCTGAGTGGAAAGGTGAGAGTTTGGGCAGCTGTGCAGACAAACAAGGCACCCTTTGTCCGGGGCCTAAATGCTTGTGAGACTCCACTGGGCCTGCCGGGCTCTGAGGGCCCTGCCCTGGGCCCCCTGCTCCCCTGCCCTTTGTTCAGTCACAGCAGAGATGGCTACACCCACTCCCTCAGTGAGGGCAGTGTTCCAAACTCCCTCAGCCCCGTCCCCTCTCCGCAGGTTACCATGGACTACAGAGGCTGCATTCTGTGGCCAGGGCGTTCCGAGAATGCCAAGGGCAGACATGATGACCTTAAATGATTTCCTCTTGTGTCAGTTTTGGTAAACTTTAGGAGCTAGGAAATGGTCCCCTTTACAGAAATGTTCAAATTTACTGGCATTTCATATATGCTCTGCTATAACATTGTCCTGACTCTTTCTGTATATTCTTTACTTATGTTTTTGTTTTCCTTAATCAAAGTGTGTCTTTTAAATCTTTTCAAAGAAGATTCTTTGGACTTACTAAATCACCTCAATGTTATACGTTTTCTGTTGTATTAAGTTCTGCTCATATCTTTATTTATCTTTGTTCTATGTTCTCAGGGTTTATTGTTTTCATCTTCTGATGTCAATTAAAACTCTTGGTTATTCATTTTAATAAAACGTTTTACTTATAAAGATTTGAACTTTTGAAGATTCCACCTTACTTGTAAGTTTCTAAGGGTCAGGTCCTCTCCATTGTTGCTGGCCTAAGGCTTAGTTCCCCATATAGCAATGTATATATTGACCTATTTTTCCCTCGACTTTCTGTGATTCCCTACATCTCACCTTTCTTTGCAGACAAGCCATTGGAAATACCCTTAACTTATTTCACAGCCAATAAGTCTTTGAAATAATGTGTATTTTGCAGAGAAATCTTCTTCTATAATTAGGCAGAAAATCTGACCTGCCATAGTTTTCAAAACAGCATAATTTCACTCTTCTCAATGATTAATCTGTTGTATTACACAACCTTTGAGTATTTAGCTTTATCAATGACATGTCCTTTAAAAATGTTTTAGAGATCCTACCAGTCTTTGAAAACATCCTTGTGCCTTGTTTCAGTTCCAGTTTGATGTATATTTTCTGCCTTGCACCCGATTATTCCTACATCTGATGGATGGCCTTGGGAATCTAATTCTGGTATTGATTGTTTTTGCTGATTGTCTCCCCTTGTAGCTGCTTTCTTCATTATTGTGTAAATTTAGATCATGAGCTCATGTTTAGCTAAACAGCTGACCTTGTAAGAGGCTTAGGTGTGAACGCTCGAAAGATTCAGCAGAAAGTCGGCCAAGATTTATTTGTGTCCCTCCAATGAGTGGCCCGCAGGGACCCCGTTTTCTACAAGTGTTGGTCCAATACTCCCTCTAGAGGCAGGGGACTCAGACAGGGCTGCTTTGCGGCCCCCGATCTGGGGCAGGGGCAGTGGGCGGCCTGTGGCCCGGGCAGGAGACTCTCCGCCTGTGTCCCAGGGACCAATCTGCCTGCGAAAATCGGTCACCTGGTTGGAAGCTACGGTTCCCAGACCTATGCTCAGCTGTGCAGCGATGTGTACTGCGCGGACAGGTTCCACACACACTTCAAGTAAGAGGGCGGCCTGAGTGGAAAGGTGAGAGTTTGGGCACCTGTGCAGACAAAGAAGGCGTGCTTTAGCCTTGGCCTAAATGCTTGTGACACTCCACTGGGCCTGCCGGGCTCTGAGGGCCCTGCCCTGGGCCCCCTGCTCCCCTGCCCTTTGTTCAGTCACAGCAGAGATGGCCACACCCACTCCCTCAGTGAGGGCAGTGTTCCACCCTCCCTCAGCCCCGCCCCAACTCCGCAGGTTACCATGGACTACAGAGGCTGCATTCTGAGGCCAGGGCGTTCCGAGAATGCCAAGGGCAGACATGATGACCTTAAATGATTTCCTCTTGTGTCAGTTTTGGTAAACTTTAGGAGCTAGAAAATGGTCCCCTTTACAGAAATGTTCAAATTTACTGGCATTTCATATATTCTCTGCTATAACATTGTCCTGACTCTTTCTGTATATTCTTTACTTATGTTTTTGTTTTCCTTAATCAAAGTGTGTCTTTTAAATCTTTTCAAAGAAGATTCTTTGGACTTACTAAATCACCTCAATGTTATACGTTTTCTGTTGTATTAAGTTCTGCTCATATCTTTATTTATCTTTGTTCTATGTTCTCAGGGTTTATTGTTTTCATCTTCTGATGTCAATTAAAACTCTTGGTTATTCATTTTAATAAAACGTTTTACTTATAAAGATTTGAACTTTTGAAGATTCCAGCTTACTTGTAAGTTTCTAAGGGTCAGGTCCTCTCCATTGTTGCTGGCCTAAGGCTTAGTTACCCATATAGCAATGTATATATTGACCTAGTTTGCCCTCGACTTTCTGTGATTCCCTACATCTCACCTTTCTTTGCAGACAAGCCATTGGAAATACCCTTAACTTATTTCACAGCCAATAAGTCTTTGAAATAATGTGTATTTTGTAGAGAAATCTTCTTCTATAATTAGGCAGAAAATCTGACCTGCCATAGTTTTCAAAACAGCATAATTTCACTCTTCTCAATGATTAATCTGTTGTATTACACAACCTTTGAGTATTTAGCTTTATCAATGACATGTCCTTTAAAAATGTTTTAGAGATCCTACCAGTCTTTGAAAACATCCTTGTGCCTTGTTTCAGTTCCAGTTTGATGTATATTTTCTGCCTTGCACCCGATTATTCCTACATCTGATGGATGGCCTTGGGAATCTAATTCTGGTATTGATTGTTTTTGCTGATTGTCTCCCCTTGTAGCTGCTTTCTTCATTATTGTGTAAATTTAGATCATGAGCTCATGTTTAGCTAAACAGCTGACCTTGTAAGAGGCTTAGGTGTGAACGCTCGTAAGATTCAGCAGAAAGTCGGCCAAGATTTAATTGTGTCCCTCCAATGAGTGGCCCGCAGGGACCCCGTTTTCTACAAGTGTTGGTCCAATACTCCATCTAGAGGCAGGGGACTCAGACAGGGCTGCTTTGCGGCCCCCGATCTGGGGCAGGGGCAGTGGGCGGCCTGTGGCCCGGGCAGGAGACTCTCCGCGTGTGTCCCAGGGACCAATCTGCCTGCGAAAATCGGTCACCTGGTTGGAAGCTACGGTTCCCAGACCTATGCTCAGCTGTGCAGCGATGTGTACTGCGCGGACAGGTTCCACACACA
This sequence comes from Mesoplodon mirus, assembly GCF_964341445.2. Lineage (NCBI taxonomy): Eukaryota > Metazoa > Chordata > Mammalia > Artiodactyla > Ziphiidae > Mesoplodon > Mesoplodon mirus. The sequence goes on along the minus strand of NC_138976.1, from coordinate 142,983,393 downwards.
CTTCAAGTAAGAGGGCGGCCTGAGTGGAAAGGTGAGAGTTTGGGCACCTGTGCAGACAAAGAAGGCGCGCTTTAGCCATGGCCTAAATGCTTGTGACACTCCACTGGGCCTGCCGGGATCTGAGGGCCCTGCCCTGGGCCCCCTGCTCCCCTGCCCTTTGTTCAGTCACAGCAGAGATGGCCACACCCACTCCCTCAGTGAGGGCAGTGTTCCACCCTCCCTCAGCCCTGCCCCAACTCCGCAGGTTACCATGGACTACAGAGGCTGCATTCTGAGGCCAGGGCGTTCCGAGAATGCCAAGGGCAGACATGATGACCTTAAATGATTTCCTCTTGTGTCAGTTTTGGTAAACTTTAGGAGCTAGGAAATGGTCCCCTTTACAGAAATGTTCAAATTTACTGGCATTTCATATATTCTCTGCTCTAACATTGTCCTAACTCTTTCTGTATATTCTTTACTTATGTTTTTGTTTTCCTTAATCAAAGTGTGTCTTTTAAATCTCTTCAAAGAAGATTCTTTGGACTTACTAAATCACCTCAATGTTATACGTTTTCTGTTGTATTAAGTTCTGCTCATATCTTTATTTATCTTTGTTCTATGTTCTCAGGGTTTATTGTTTTCATCTTCTGATGTCAATTAAAACTCTTGGTTATTCATTTTAATAAAACGTTTTACTTATAAAGATTTGAACTTTTGAAGATTCCAGCTTACTTGTAAGTTTCTAAGTGTCAGGAACTCTCCATTTTTGCTGGCCTAAGGCTTAGTTCCCCATATAGCAATGTATATATTGACCTATTTTGCCCTCGACTTTCTGTGATTCCCTACATCTCACCTTTCTTTGCAGACAAGCCATTGGAAATACCCTTAACTTATTTCACAGCCAATAAGTCTTTGAAATAATGTGTATTTTGTAGAGAAATCTTCTTCTAAAATTAGGCAGAAAATCTGACCTGCCATAGTTTTCAAAACAGCATAATTTCATTCTTCTCAATGATTAATCTGTTGTATTACACAACCTTTGAGTATTTAGCTTTATCAATGACATGTCCTTTAAAAATGTTTTAGAGATCCTACCAGTCTTTGAAAACATCCTTGTGCCTTGTTTCAGTTCCAGTTTGATGTATATTTTCTGCCTTGCACCCGATTATTCCTACATCTGATGGATGGCCTTCGAATCTAATTCTGGTATTGATTGTTTTTGCTGATTGTCTCCCCTTGTAGCTGCTTTCTTCATTATTGTGTAAATTTAGATCATGAGCTCATGTTTAGCTAAACAGCTGACCTTGTAAGAGGCTTAGGTGTGAACGCTCGTAAGATTCAGCAGAAAGTCGGCCAAGATTTATTTGTGTCCCTCCAATGAGTGGCCCGCAGGGACCCCGTTTTCTACAAGTGTTGGTCCAATACTCCCTCTAGAGGCAGGGGACTCAGACAGGGCTGCTTTGCGGCCCCCGATCTGAGGCAGGGGCAGTGGGCGGCCTGTGGCCTGGGCAGGAGCCTCTCCGCGTGTGTCCCAGGGACCAATCTGCCTGCGAACTTCGGTCACCTGGCAGGAAGCTACGATGCCCAGACCTATGCTCAACTGTGAAGCGAGATGTACTGTGCGGACAGGTTCCACACACACTTCAAGTAAGAGGGCGGCCTGAGTGGAAAGGTGAGAGTTTGGGCAGCTGTGCAGACAAACAAGGCACCCTTTGTCCGGGGCCTAAATGCTTGTGAGACTCCACTGGGCCTGCCGGGCTCTGAGGGCCCTGCCCTGGGCCCCCTGCTCCCCTGCCCTTTGTTCAGTCACAGCAGAGATGGCTACACCCACTCCCTCAGTGAGGGCAGTGTTCCAAACTCCCTCAGCCCCGTCCCCTCTCCGCAGGTTACCATGGACTACAGAGGCTGCATTCTGTGGCCAGGGCGTTCCGAGAATGCCAAGGGCAGACATGATGACCTTAAATGATTTCCTCTTGTGTCAGTTTTGGTAAACTTTAGGAGCTAGGAAATGGTCCCCTTTACAGAAATGTTCAAATTTACTGGCATTTCATATATGCTCTGCTATAACATTGTCCTGACTCTTTCTGTATATTCTTTACTTATGTTTTTGTTTTCCTTAATCAAAGTGTGTCTTTTAAATCTTTTCAAAGAAGATTCTTTGGACTTACTAAATCACCTCAATGTTATACGTTTTCTGTTGTATTAAGTTCTGCTCATATCTTTATTTATCTTTGTTCTATGTTCTCAGGGTTTATTGTTTTCATCTTCTGATGTCAATTAAAACTCTTGGTTATTCATTTTAATAAATCGTTTTACTTATAAAGATTTGAACTTTTGAAGATTCCACCTTACTTGTAAGTTTCTAAGGGTCAGGTCCTCTCCATTGTTGCTGGCCTAAGGCTTAGTTCCCCATATAGCAATGTATATATTGACCTATTTTTCCCTCGACTTTCTGTGATTCCCTACATCTCACCTTTCTTTGCAGACAAGCCATTGGAAATACCCTTAACTTATTTCACAGCCAATAAGTCTTTGAAATAATGTGTATTTTGCAGAGAAATCTTCTTCTATAATTAGGCAGAAAATCTGACCTGCCATAGTTTTCAAAACAGCATAATTTCACTCTTCTCAATGATTAATCTGTTGTATTACACAACCTTTGAGTATTTAGCTTTATCAATGACATGTCCTTTAAAAATGTTTTAGAGATCCTACCAGTCTTTGAAAACATCCTTGTGCCTTGTTTCAGTTCCAGTTTGATGTATATTTTCTGCCTTGCACCCGATTATTCCTACATCTGATGGATGGCCTTGGGAATCTAATTCTGGTATTGATTGTTTTTGCTGATTGTCTCCCCTTGTAGCTGCTTTCTTCATTATTGTGTAAATTTAGATCATGAGCTCATGTTTAGCTAAACAGCTGACCTTGTAAGAGGCTTAGGTGTGAACGCTCGAAAGATTCAGCAGAAAGTCGGCCAAGATTTATTTGTGTCCCTCCAATGAGTGGCCCGCAGGGACCCCGTTTTCTACAAGTGTTGGTCCAATACTCCCTCTAGAGGCAGGGGACTCAGACAGGGCTGCTTTGCGGCCCCCGATCTGGGGCAGGGGCAGTGGGCGGCCTGTGGCCCGGGCAGGAGACTCTCCGCCTGTGTCCCAGGGACCAATCTGCCTGCGAAAATCGGTCACCTGGTTGGAAGCTACGGTTCCCAGACCTATGCTCAGCTGTGCAGCGATGTGTACTGCGCGGACAGGTTCCACACACACTTCAAGTAAGAGGGCGGCCTGAGTGGAAAGGTGAGAGTTTGGGCACCTGTGCAGACAAAGAAGGCGTGCTTTAGCCTTGGCCTAAATGCTTGTGACACTCCACTGGGCCTGCCGGGCTCTGAGGGCCCTGCCCTGGGCCCCCTGCTCCCCTGCCCTTTGTTCAGTCACAGCAGAGATGGCCACACCCACTCCCTCAGTGAGGGCAGTGTTCCACCCTCCCTCAGCCCCGCCCCAACTCCGCAGGTTACCATGGACTACAGAGGCTGCATTCTGAGGCCAGGGCGTTCCGAGAATGCCAAGGGCAGACATGATGACCTTAAATGATTTCCTCTTGTGTCAGTTTTGGTAAACTTTAGGAGCTAGAAAATGGTCCCCTTTACAGAAATGTTCAAATTTACTGGCATTTCATATATTCTCTGCTATAACATTGTCCTGACTCTTTCTGTATATTCTTTACTTATGTTTTTGTTTTCCTTAATCAAAGTGTGTCTTTTAAATCTTTTCAAAGAAGATTCTTTGGACTTACTAAATCACCTCAATGTTATACGTTTTCTGTTGTATTAAGTTCTGCTCATATCTTTATTTATCTTTGTTCTATGTTCTCAGGGTTTATTGTTTTCATCTTCTGATGTCAATTAAAACTCTTGGTTATTCATTTTAATAAAACGTTTTACTTATAAAGATTTGAACTTTTGAAGATTCCAGCTTACTTGTAAGTTTCTAAGGGTCAGGTCCTCTCCATTGTTGCTGGCCTAAGGCTTAGTTACCCATATAGCAATGTATATATTGACCTAGTTTGCCCTCGACTTTCTGTGATTCCCTACATCTCACCTTTCTTTGCAGACAAGCCATTGGAAATACCCTTAACTTATTTCACAGCCAATAAGTCTTTGAAATAATGTGTATTTTGTAGAGAAATCTTCTTCTATAATTAGGCAGAAAATCTGACCTGCCATAGTTTTCAAAACAGCATAATTTCACTCTTCTCAATGATTAATCTGTTGTATTACACAACCTTTGAGTATTTAGCTTTATCAATGACATGTCCTTTAAAAATGTTTTAGAGATCCTACCAGTCTTTGAAAACATCCTTGTGCCTTGTTTCAGTTCCAGTTTGATGTATATTTTCTGCCTTGCACCCGATTATTCCTACATCTGATGGATGGCCTTGGGAATCTAATTCTGGTATTGATTGTTTTTGCTGATTGTCTCCCCTTGTAGCTGCTTTCTTCATTATTGTGTAAATTTAGATCATGAGCTCATGTTTAGCTAAACAGCTGACCTTGTAAGAGGCTTAGGTGTGAACGCTCGTAAGATTCAGCAGAAAGTCGGGCAAGATTTAATTGTGTCCCTCCAATGAGTGGCCCGCAGGGACCCCGTTTTCTACAAGTGTTGGTCCAATACTCCATCTAGAGGCAGGGGACTCAGACAGGGCTGCTTTGCGGCCCCCGATCTGGGGCAGGGGCAGTGGGCGGCCTGTGGCCCGGGCAGGAGACTCTCCGCGTGTGTCCCAGGGACCAATCTGCCTGCGAAAATCGGTCACCTGGTTGGAAGCTACGGTTCCCAGACCTATGCTCAGCTGTGCAGCGATGTGTACTGCGCGGACAGGTTCCACACACACTTCAAGTAAGAGGGCGGCCTGAGTGGAAAGGTGAGAGTTTGGGCACCTGTGCAGACAAAGAAGGCGCGCTTTAGCCTTGGCCTAAATGCTTGTGACACTCCACTGGGCCTGCCGGGCTCTGAGGGCCCTGCCCTGGGCCCCCTGCTCCCCTGCCCTTTGTTCAGTCACAGCAGAGATGGCCACACCCACTCCCTCAGTGAGGGCAGTGTTCCACCCTCCCTCAGCCCTGCCCCAACTCCGCAGGTTACCATGGACTACAGAGGCTGCATTCTGAGGCCAGGGCGTTCCGAGAATGCCAAGGGCAGACATGATGACCTTAAATGATTTCCTCTTGTGTCAGTTTTGGTAAACTTTAGGAGCTAGGAAATGGTCCCCTTTACAGAAATGTTCAAATTTACTGGCATTTCATATATTCTCTGCTCTAACATTGTCCTAACTCTTTCTGTATATTCTTTACTTATGTTTTTGTTTTCCTTAATCAAAGTGTGTCTTTTAAATCTCTTCAAAGAAGATTCTTTGGACTTACTAAATCACCTCAATGTTATACGTTTTCTGTTGTATTAAGTTCTGCTCATATCTTTATTTATCTTTGTTCTATGTTCTCAGGGTTTATTGTTTTCATCTTCTGATGTCAATTAAAACTCTTGGTTATTCATTTTAATAAAACGTTTTACTTATAAAGATTTGAACTTTTGAAGATTCCAGCTTACTTGTAAGTTTCTAAGGGTCAGGAACTCTCCATTTTTGCTGGCCTAAGGCTTAGTTCCCCATATAGCAATGTATATATTGACCTATTTTGCCCTCGACTTTCTGTGATTCCCTACATCTCACCTTTCTTTGCAGACAAGCCATTGGAAATACCCTTAACTTATTTCACAGCCAATAAGTCTTTGAAATAATGTGTATTTTGTAGAGAAATCTTCTTCTATAATTAGGCAGAAAATCTGACCTGCCATAGTTTTCAAAACAGCATAATTTCATTCTTCTCAATGATTAATCTGTTGTATTACACAACCTTTGAGTATTTAGCTTTATCAATGACATGTCCTTTAAAAATGTTTTAGAGATCCTACCAGTCTTTGAAAACATCCTTGTGCCTTGTTTCAGTTCCAGTTTGATGTATATTTTCTGCCTTGCACCCGATTATTCCTACATCTGATGGATGGCCTTCGAATCTAATTCTGGTATTGATTGTTTTTGCTGATTGTCTCCCCTTGTAGCTGCTTTCTTCATTATTGTGTAAATTTAGATCATGAGCTCATGTTTAGCTAAACAGCTGACCTTGTAAGAGGCTTAGGTGTGAACGCTCGTAAGATTCAGCAGAAAGTCGGCCAAGATTTATTTGTGTCCCTCCAATGAGTGGCCCGCAGGGACCCCGTTTTCTACAAGTGTTGGTCCAATACTCCCTCTAGAGGCAGGGGACTCAGACAGGGCTGCTTTGCGGCCCCCGATCTGAGGCAGGGGCAGTGGGCGGCCTGTGGCCTGGGCAGGAGCCTCTCCGCGTGTGTCCCAGGGACCAATCTGCCTGCGAACTTCGGTCACCTGGCAGGAAGCTACGATGCCCAGACCTATGCTCAACTGTGAAGCGAGATGTACTGTGCGGACAGGTTCCACACACACTTCAAGTAAGAGGGCGGCCTGAGTGGAAAGGTGAGAGTTTGGGCAGCTGTGCAGACAAACAAGGCACCCTTTGTCCGGGGCCTAAATGCTTGTGAGACTCCACTGGGCCTGCCGGGCTCTGAGGGCCCTGCCCTGGGCCCCCTGCTCCCCTGCCCTTTGTTCAGTCACAGCAGAGATGGCTACACCCACTCCCTCAGTGAGGGCAGTGTTCCAAACTCCCTCAGCCCCGTCCCCTCTCCGCAGGTTACCATGGACTACAGAGGCTGCATTCTGTGGCCAGGGCGTTCCGAGAATGCCAAGGGCAGACATGATGACCTTAAATGATTTCCTCTTGTGTCAGTTTTGGTAAACTTTAGGAGCTAGGAAATGGTCCCCTTTACAGAAATGTTCAAATTTACTGGCATTTCATATATGCTCTGCTATAACATTGTCCTGACTCTTTCTGTATATTCTTTACTTATGTTTTTGTTTTCCTTAATCAAAGTGTGTCTTTTAAATCTTTTCAAAGAAGATTCTTTGGACTTACTAAATCACCTCAATGTTATACGTTTTCTGTTGTATTAAGTTCTGCTCATATCTTTATTTATCTTTGTTCTATGTTCTCAGGGTTTATTGTTTTCATCTTCTGATGTCAATTAAAACTCTTGGTTATTCATTTTAATAAATCGTTTTACTTATAAAGATTTGAACTTTTGAAGATTCCACCTTACTTGTAAGTTTCTAAGGGTCAGGTCCTCTCCATTGTTGCTGGCCTAAGGCTTAGTTCCCCATATAGCAATGTATATATTGACCTATTTTTCCCTCGACTTTCTGTGATTCCCTACATCTCACCTTTCTTTGCAGACAAGCCATTGGAAATACCCTTAACTTATTTCACAGGCAATAAGTCTTTGAAATAATGTGTATTTTGTAGAGAAATCTTCTTCTATAATTAGGCAGAAAATCTGACCTGCCATAGTTTTCAAAACAGCATAATTTCACTCTTCTCAATGATTAATCTGTTGTATTACACAACCTTTGAGTATTTAGCTTTATCAATGACATGTCCTTTAAAAATGTTTTAGAGATCCTACCAGTCTTTGAAAACATCCTTGTGCCTTGTTTCAGTTCCAGTTTGATGTATATTTTCTGCCTTGCACCCGATTATTCCTACATCTGATGGATGGCCTTGGGAATCTAATTCTGGTATTGATTGTTTTTGCTGATTGTCTCCCCTTGTAGCTGCTTTCTTCATTATTGTGTAAATTTAGATCATGAGCTCATGTTTAGCTAAACAGCTGACCTTGTAAGAGGCTTAGGTGTGAACGCTCGAAAGATTCAGCAGAAAGTCGGCCAAGATTTATTTGTGTCCCTCCAATGAGTGGCCCGCAGGGACCCCGTTTTCTACAAGTGTTGGTCCAATACTCCCTCTAGAGGCAGGGGACTCAGACAGGGCTGCTTTGCGGCCCCCGATCTGGGGCAGGGGCAGTGGGCGGCCTGTGGCCCGGGCAGGAGACTCTCCGCCTGTGTCCCAGGGACCAATCTGCCTGCGAAAATCGGTCACCTGGTTGGAAGCTACGGTTCCCAGACCTATGCTCAGCTGTGCAGCGATGTGTACTGCGCGGACAGGTTCCACACACACTTCAAGTAAGAGGGCGGCCTGAGTGGAAAGGTGAGAGTTTGGGCACCTGTGCAGACAAAGAAGGCGTGCTTTAGCCTTGGCCTAAATGCTTGTGACACTCCACTGGGCCTGCCAGGCTCTGAGGGCCCTGCCCTGGGCCCCCTGCTCCCCTGCCCTTTGTTCAGTCACAGCAGAGATGGCCACACCCACTCCCTCAGTGAGGGCAGTGTTCCACCCTCCCTCAGCCCCGCCCCAACTCCGCAGGTTACCATAGACTACAGAGGCTGCATTCTGAGGCCAGGGCGTTCCGAGAATGCCAAGGGCAGACATGATGACCTTAAATGATTTCCTCTTGTGTCAGTTTTGGTAAACTTTAGGAGCTAGGAAATGGTCCCCTTTACAGAAATGTTCAAATTTACTGGCATTTCATATATTCTCTGCTCTAACATTGTCCTGACTCTTTCTGTATATTCTTTACTTATGTTTTTGTTTTCCTTAATCAAAGTGTGTCTTTTAAATCTTTTCAAAGAAGATTCTTTGGACTTACTAAATCACCTCAATGTTATACGTTTTCTGTTGTATTAAGTTCTGCTCATATCTTTATTTATCTTTGTTCTATGTTCTCAGGGTTTATTGTTTTCATCTTCTGATGTCAATTAAAACTCTTGGTTATTCATTTTAATAAAACGTTTTACTTATAAAGATTTGAACTTTTGAAGATTCCAGCTTACTTGTAAGTTTCTAAGGGTCAGGTCCTCTCCATTGTTGCTGGCCTAAGGCTTAGTTACCCATATAGCAATGTATATATTGACCTAGTTTGCCCTCGACTTTCTGTGATTCCCTACATCTCACCTTTCTTTGCAGACAAGCCATTGGAAATACCCTTAACTTATTTCACAGCCAATAAGTCTTTGAAATAATGTGTATTTTGTAGAGAAATCTTCTTATATAATTAGGCAGAAAATCTGACCTGCCATAGTTTTCAAAACAGCATAATTTCACTCTTCTCAATGATTAATCTGTTGTATTACACAACCTTTGAGTATTTAGCTTTATCAATGACATGTCCTTTAAAAATGTTTTAGAGATCCTACCAGTCTTTGAAAACATCCTTGTGCCTTGTTTCAGTTCCAGTTTGATGTATATTTTCTGCCTTGCACCCGATTATTCCTACATCTGATGGATGGCCTTGGGAATCTAATTCTGGTATTGATTGTTTTTGCTGATTGTCTCCCCTTGTAGCTGCTTTCTTCATTATTGTGTAAATTTAGATCATGAGCTCATGTTTAGCTAAACAGCTGACCTTGTAAGAGGCTTAGGTGGGAACGCTCGTAAGATTCAGCAGAAAGTCGGCCAAGATTTATTTGTGTCCCTCCAATGAGTGGCCCGCAGGGACCCCGTTTTCTACAAGTGTTGGTCCAATACTCCCTCTAGAGGCAGGGGACTCAGACAGGGCTGCTTTGCGGCCCCCGATCTGGGGCAGGGGCAGTGGGCGGCCTGTGGCCCGGGCAGGAGACTCTCCGCGTGTGTCCCAGGGACCAATCTGCCTGCGAACTTCGGTCACCTGGCTGGAAGCTACGGTTCCCAGACCTATGCTCAGCTGTGCAGCGATGTGTAGTGCGCGGACAGGTTCCACACACACTTCAAGTAAGAGGGCGGCCTGAGTGGAAAGGTGAGAGTTTGGGCACCTGTGCAGACAAAGAAGGCGTGCTTTAGACTGGGCCTAAATGCTTGTGACACTCCACTGGGCCTGCCGGGCTCTGAGGGCCCTGCCCTGGGCCCCCTGCTCCCCTGCCCTTTGTTCAGTCACAGCAGAGATGGCCACACCCACTCCCTCAGTGAGGGCAGTGTTCCAACCTCCCTCAGCCCCGCCCCCACTCCGCAGGTTACCATGGACTACAGAGGCTGCATTCTGAGGCCAGGGCGTTCCGAGAATGCCAAGGGCAGACATGATGACCTTAAATGATTTCCTCTTGTGTCACTTTTGGTAAACTTTAGGAGCTAGGAAATGGTCCCCTTTACAGAAATGTTCAAATTTACTGGCATTTCATATATTCTCTGCTATAACATTGTCCTGACTCTTTCTGTATATTCTTTACTTATGTTTTTGTTTTTCTTAATCAAAGTGTGTCTTTTAAATCTTTTCAAAGAAGATTCTTTGGACTTACTAAATCACCTCAATGTTATACGTTTTCTGTTGTATTAAGTTCTGCTCATATCTTTATTTATCTTTGTTCTATGTTCTCAGGGTTTATTGTTTTCATCTTCTGATGTCAATTAAAACTCTTGGTTATTCATTTTAATAAAACGTTTTACTTATAAAGATTTGAACTTTTGAAGATTCCAGCTTACTTGTAAGTTTCTAAGGGTCAGGTCCTCTCCATTTTTGCTGGCCTAAGGCTTAGTTCACCATATAGCAATGTATATATTGACCTATTTTGCCCTCGACTTTCTGTGATTCCCTACATCTCACCTTTCTTTGCAGACAAGCCATTGGAAATACCCTTAACTTATTTCACAGCCAATAAGTCTTTGAAATAATGTGTATTTTGTAGAGAAATCTTCTTCTATAATTAGGCAGAAAATCTGACCTGCCATAGTTTTCAAAACAGCATAATTTCACTCTTCTCAATGATTAATCTGTTGTATTACACAACCTTTGAGTATTTAGCTTTATCAATGACATGTCCTTTAAAAATGTTTTAGAGATCCTACCAGTCTTTGAAAACATCCTTGTGCCTTGTTCCAGTTCCAGTTTGATGTATATTTTCTGCCTTGCACCCGATTATTCCTACATCTGATGGATGGCCTTCGAATCTAATTCTGGTATTGATTGTTTTTGCTGATTGTCTCCCCTTGTAGCTGCTTTCTTCATTATTGTGTAAATTTAGATCATGAGCTCATGTTTAGCTAAACAGCTGACCTTGTAAGAGGCTTAGGTGTGAACGCTCGTAAGATTCAGCAGAAAGTCGGCCAAGATTTATTTGTGTCCCTCCAATGAGTGGCCCGCAGGGACCCCGTTTTCTACAAGTGTTGGTCCAATACTCCCTCTAGAGGCAGGGGACTCTGACAGGGCTGCTTTGCGGCCCCCGATCTGAGGCAGGGGCAGTGGGCGGCCTGTGGCCTGGGCAGGAGCCTCTCCGCGTGTGTCCCAGGGACCAATCTGCCTGCGAACTTCGGTCACCTGGCAGGAAGCTACGATGCCCAGACCTATGCTCAACTGTGAAGCGAGATGTACTGTGCGGACAGGTTCCACACACACTTCAAGTAAGAGGGCGGCCTGAGTGGAAAGGTGAGAGTTTGGGCAGCTGTGCAGACAAACAAGGCACCCTTTGTCCGGGGCCTAAATGCTTGTGAGACTCCACTGGGCCTGCCGGGCTCTGAGGGCCCTGCCCTGGGCCCCCTGCTCCCCTGCCCTTTGTTCAGTCACAGCAGAGATGGCTACACCCACTCCCTCAGTGAGGGCAGTGTTCCAAACTCCCTCAGCCCCGTCCCCTCTCCGCAGGTTACCATGGACTACAGAGGCTGCATTCTGTGGCCAGGGCGTTCCGAGAATGCCAAGGGCAGACATGATGACCTTAAATGATTTCCTCTTGTGTCAGTTTTGGTAAACTTTAGGAGCTAGGAAATGGTCCCCTTTACAGAAATGTTCAAATTTACTGGCATTTCATATATGCTCTGCTATAACATTGTCCTGACTCTTTCTGTATATTCTTTACTTATGTTTTTGTTTTCCTTAATCAAAGTGTGTCTTTTAAATCTTTTCAAAGAAGATTCTTTGGACTTACTAAATCACCTCAATGTTATACGTTTTCTGTTGTATTAAGTTCTGCTCATATCTTTATTTATCTTTGTTCTATGTTCTCAGGGTTTATTGTTTTCATCTTCTGATGTCAATTAAAACTCTTGGTTATTCATTTTAATAAATCGTTTTACTTATAAAGATTTGAACTTTTGAAGATTCCACCTTACTTGTAAGTTTCTAAGGGTCAGGTCCTCTCCATTGTTGCTGGCCTAAGGCTTAGTACCCCATATAGCAATGTATATATTGACCTATTTTTCCCTCGACTTTCTGTGATTCCCTACATCTCACCTTTCTTTGCAGACAAGCCATTGGAAATACCCTTAACTTATTTCACAGGCAATAAGTCTTTGAAATAATGTGTATTTTGTAGAGAAATCTTCTTCTATAATTAGGCAGAAAATCTGACCTGCCATAGTTTTCAAAACAGCATAATTTCACTCTTCTCAATGATTAATCTGTTGTATTACACAACCTTTGAGTATTTAGCTTTATCAATGACATGTCCTTTAAAAATGTTTTAGAGATCCTACCAATCTTTGAAAACATCCTTGTGCCTTGTTTCAGTTCCAGTTTGATGTATATTTTCTGCCTTGCACCCGATTATTCCTACATCTGATGGATGGCCTTGGGAATCTAATTCTGGTATTGATTGTTTTTGCTGATTGTCTCCCCTTGTAGCTGCTTTCTTCATTATTGTGTAAATTTAGATCATGAGCTCATGTTTAGCTAAACAGCTGACCTTGTAAGAGGCTTAGGTGTGAACGCTCGAAAGATTCAGCAGAAAGTCGGCCAAGATTTATTTGTGTCCCTCCAATGAGTGGCCCGCAGGGACCCCGTTTTCTACAAGTGTTGGTCCAATACTCCCTCTAGAGGCAGGGGACTCAGACAGGGCTGCTTTGCGGCCCCCGATCTGGGGCAGGGGCAGTGGGCAGCCTGTGGCCCGGGCAGGAGACTCTCCGCCTGTGTCCCAGGGACCAATCTGCCTGCGAAAATCGGTCACCTGGTTGGAAGCTACGGTTCCCAGACCTATGCTCAGCTGTGCAGCGATGTGTACTGCGCGGACAGGTTCCACACACACTTCAAGTAAGAGGGCGGCCTGAGTGGAAAGGTGAGAGTTTGGGCACCTGTGCAGACAAAGAAGGCGTGCTTTAGCCTTGGCCTAAATGCTTGTGACACTCCACTGGGCCTGCCAGGCTCTGAGGGCCCTGCCCTGGGCCCCCTGCTCCCCTGCCCTTTGTTCAGTCACAGCAGAGATGGCCACACCCACTCCCTCAGTGAGGGCAGTGTTCCACCCTCCCTCAGCCCCGCCCCAACTCCGCAGGTTACCATGGACTACAGAGGCTGCATTCTGAGGCCAGGGCGTTCCGAGAATGCCAAGGGCAGACATGATGACCTTAAATGATTTCCTCTTGTGTCAGTTTTGGTAAACTTTAGGAGCTAGGAAATGGTCCCCTTTACAGAAATGTTCAAATTTACTGGCATTTCATATATTCTCTGCTCTAACATTGTCCTGACTCTTTCTGTATATTCTTTACTTATGTTTTTGTTTTCCTTAATCAAAGTGTGTCTTTTAAATCTTTTCAAAGAAGATTCTTTGGACTTACTAAATCACCTCAATGTTATACGTTTTCTGTTGTATTAAGTTCTGCTCATATCTTTATTTATCTTTGTTCTATGTTCTCAGGGTTTATTGTTTTCATCTTCTGATGTCAATTAAAACTCTTGGTTATTCATTTTAATAAAACGTTTTACTTATAAAGATTTGAACTTTTGAAGATTCCCGCTTACTTGTAAGTTTCTAAGGGTCAGGTCCTCTCCATTGTTGCTGGCCTAAGGCTTAGTTACCCATATAGCAATGTATATATTGACCTAGTTTGCCCTCGACTTTCTGTGATTCCCTACATCTCACCTTTCTTTGCAGACAAGCCATTGGAAATACCCTTAACTTATTTCACAGCCAATAAGTCTTTGAAATAATGTGTATTTTGTAGAGAAATCTTCTTATATAATTAGGCAGAAAATCTGACCTGCCATAGTTTTCAAAACAGCATAATTTCACTCTTCTCAATGATTAATCTGTTGTATTACACAACCTTTGAGTATTTAGCTTTATCAATGACATGTCCTTTAAAAATGTTTTAGAGATCCTACCAGTCTTTGAAAACATCCTTGTGCCTTGTTTCAGTTCCAGTTTGATGTATATTTTCTGCCTTGCACCCGATTATTCCTACATCTGATGGATGGCCTTGGGAATCTAATTCTGGTATTGATTGTTTTTGCTGATTGTCTCCCCTTGTAGCTGCTTTCTTCATTATTGTGTAAATTTAGATCATGAGCTCATGTTTAGCGAAACAGCTGACCTTGTAAGAGGCTTAGGTGGGAACGCTCGTAAGATTCAGCAGAAAGTCGGCCAAGATTTATTTGTGTCCCTCCAATGAGTGGCCCGCAAGGACCCCGTTTTCTACAAGTGTTGGTCTAATACTCCCTCTAGAGGCAGGGGACTCAGACAGGGCTGCTTTGCGGCCCCCGATTTGGGGTAGGGGCAGTGGGCGGCCTGTGGCCCGGGCAGGAGACTCTCCGCGTGTGTCCCAGGGACCAATCTGCCTGCGAACTTCGGTCACCTGGCTGGAAGCTACGGTTCCCAGACCTATGCTCAGCTGTGCAGCGATGTGTACTGCGCGGACAGGTTCCACACACACTTCAAGTAAGAGGGCGGCCTGAGTGGAAAGGTGAGAGTTTGGGCACCTGTGCAGACAAAGAAGGCGTGCTTTAGACTGGGCCTAAATGCTTGTGACACTCCACTGGGCCTGCCGTGCTCTGAGGGCCCTGCCCTGGGCACCCTGCTCCCCTGCCCTTTGTTCAGTCACAGCAGAGATGGCCACACCCACTCCCTCAGTGAGGGCAGTGTTCCAACCTCCCTCAGCCCCGCCCCCACTCCGCAGGTTACCATGGACTACAGAGGCTGCATTCTGAGGCCAGGGCGTTCCGAGAATGCCAAGGGCAGACATGATGACCTTAAATGATTTCCTCTTGTGTCACTTTTGGTAAACTTTAGGAGCTAGGAAATGGTCCCCTTGACAGAAATGTTCAAATTTACTGGCATTTCATATATTCTCTGCTCTAACATTGTCCTGACTCTTTCTGTATATTCTTTACTTATGTTTTTGTTTTCCTTAATCAAAGTGTGTCTTTTAAATCTTTTCAAAGAAGATTCTTTGGACTTACTAAATCACCTCAATGTTATACGTTTTCTGTTGTATTAAGTTCTGCTCATATCTTTATTTATCTTTGTTCTATGTTCTCAGGGTTTATTGTTTTCATCTTCTGATGTCAATTAAAACTCTTGGTTATTCATTTTAATAAAACGTTTTACTTATAAAGATTTGAACTTTTGAAGATTCCAGCTTACTTGTAAGTTTCTAAGGGTCAGGTCCTCTCCATTTTTGCTGGCCTAAGGCTTAGTTCACCATATAGCAATGTATATATTGACCTATTTTGCCCTCGACTTTCTGTGATTCCCTACATCTCACCTTTCTTTGCAGACAAGCCATTTGAAATACCCTTAACTTATTTCACAGCCAATAAGTCTTTGAAATAATGTGTATTTTGTAGAGAAATCTTCTTCTATAATTAGGCAGAAAATCTGACCTGCCATAGTTTTCAAAACAGCATAATTTCACTCTTCTCAATGATTAATCTGTTGTATTACACAACCTTTGAGTATTTAGCTTTATCAATGACATGTCCTTTAAAAATGTTTTAGAGATCCTACCAGTCTTTGAAAACATCCTTGTGCCTTGTTTCAGTTCCAGTTTTATGTATATTTTCTGCCTTGCACCCGATTATTCCTACATCTGATGGATGGCCTTGGGAATCTAATTCTGGTATTGATTGTTTTTGCTGATTGTCTCCCCTTGTAGCTGCTTTCTTCATTATTGTGTAAATTTAGATCATGAGCTCATGTTTAGCTAAACAGCTGACCTTGTAAGAGGCTTAGGTGTGAACGCTCGTAAGATTCAGCAGAAAGTCGGCCAAGATTTATTTGTGTCCCTCCAATGAGTGGCCCGCAGGGACCCCGTTTTCTACAAGTGTTGGTCCAATACTCCCTCTAGAGGCTGGGGACTCAGACAGGGCGGATTTGCGGCCCCCGATCTGAGGCAGGGGCAGTGGGCGGCCTGTGGCCTGGGCAGGAGCCTCTCCGCGTGTGTCCCAGGGACCAATCTGCCTGCGAACTTCGGTCACCTGGCAGGAAGCTACGATGCCCACACCTATGCTCAACTGTGCAGCGAGATGTACTGTGCGGACAGGTTCCACACACACTTCAAGTAAGAGGGCGGCCTGAGTGGAAAGGTGAGAGTTTGGGCAGCTGTGCAGACAAACAAGGCACCCTTTGTCCGGGGCCTAAATGCTTGTGAGACTCCACTGGGCCTGCCGGGCTCTGAGGGCCCTGCCCTGGGCCCCCTGCTCCCCTGCCCTTTGTTCAGTCACAGCAGAGATGGCTACACCCACTCCCTCAGTGAGGGCAGTGTTCCAACCTCCCTCAGCCCCGCCCCCTCTCCGCAGGTTACCATGGACTACAGAAGCTGCATTCTGAGGCCAGGAAATTCCGAGAATGCCAAGGGCAGACATGATGACCTTAAATGATTTCCTCTTGTGTCAGTTTTGGTAAACTTTAGGAGCTAGGAAATGGTCCCCTTTACAGAAATGTTCAAAGTTACTGGCATTTCATATATTCTCTGCTCTAACATTGTCCTGACTCTTTCTGTGTATTCTTTAATTATGTTTTTGTTTTCCTTTATCAAAGTGTGTCTTTTAAATCTTTTCAAAGAAGATTCTTTGGACTTACTAAATCACCTCAATTTTATACGTTTTCTGTTGTATTAAGTTCTGCTCATATCTTTATTTATCTTTGTTCTATGTTCTCAGGGTTTATTGTTTTCATATTCTGATGTCAATTAAAACACTTGGTTATTCATTTTAATAAATATTTTACTTATAAAGATTTGAACTTTTGAAGATTCCAGCTCACTTGTACGTTTCTAAGGGTCAGGTCCTCTCCATTGTTGCTGGCCTAAGGCTTAGTTCCCCATAAAGCAATGTATATATTGACCTATTTTGCCCTCGACTTTCTGTGATTCCCTACATCTCACCTTTCTTTGCAGACAAGCCATTGGAAATACCCTTAACTTATTTCACAGCCAATAAGTCTTTGAAATAATGTGTATTTTGTAGAGAAATCTTCTTCTATAATTAGGCAGAAAATCTGACCTGCCATAGTTTACAAAACAGCATAATTTCACTCTTCTCAATGATTAATCTGTTGTATTACACAACCTTTGAGTATTTAGCTTTATCAATGACATGTCCTTTAAAAATGTTTTAGAGATCCTACCAGTCTTTGAAAACATCCTTGTGCCTTGTTTCATTTCCAGTTTGATGTATATTTTCTGCCTTGCACCCGATTATTCCTACATCTGATGGATGGCCTTGGGAATCTAATTCTGGTATTGATTGTTTTTGCTGATTGTCTCCCCTTGTAGCTGCTTTCTTCATTATTGTGTAAATTTAGATCATGAGCTCATGTTTAGCTAAACAGCTGACCTTGTAAGAGGCTTAGGTGTGAACGCTCGTAAGATTCAGCAGAAAGTCGGCCAAGATTTATTTGTGTCCCTCCAATGAGTGGCCCGCAGGGACCCCGTTTTCTACAAGTGTTGGTCCAATACTCCCTCTAGAGGCAGGGGACTCAGACAGGGCTGCTTTGCGGCCCCCGATCTGGGGCAGGGGCAGTGGGCGGCCTGTGGCCCGGGCAGGAGACTCTCCGCGTGTGTCCCAGGGACCAATCTGCCTGCGAACTTCGGTCACCTGGCTGGAAGCTACGGTTCCCAGACCTATGCTCAGCTGTGCAGCGATGTGTACTGCGCGGACAGGTTCCACACACACTTCAATTAAGAGGGCGGCCTGAGTGGAAAGGTGAGAGTTTGGGCACCTGTGCAGACAAAGAAGGCGTGCTTTAGACTGGGCCTAAAAGCTTGTGACACACCACTGTGCCTGCCGGGCTCTGAGGGCACTGCCCTGGGCCCCCTGCTCCCCTGCCCTTTGTTCAGTCACAGCAGAGATGGCCACACCCACTCCCTCAGTGAGGGCAGTGTTCCAACCTCCCTCAGCCCCGCCCCCACTCCGCAGGTTACCATGGACTACAGAGGCTGCATTCTGAGGCCAGGGCGTTCCGAGAATGCCAAGGGCAGACATGATGACCTTAAATGATTTCCTCTTGTGTCACTTTTGGTAAACTTTAGGAGCTAGGAAATGGTCCCCTTGACAGAAATGTTCAAATTTACTGGCATTTCATATATTCTCTGCTCTAACATTGTCCTGACTCTTTCTGTATATTCTTTACTTATGTTTTTGTTTTCCTTAATCAAAGTGTGTCTTTTAAATCTTTTCAAAGAAGATTCTTTGGACTTACTAAATCACCTCAATGTTATACGTTTTCTGTTGTATTAAGTTCTGCTCATATCTTTATTTATCTTTGTTCTATGTTCTCAGGGTTTATTGTTTTCATCTTCTGATGTCAATTAAAACTCTTGGTTATTCATTTTAATAAAACGTTTT
Organism: Mesoplodon mirus; assembly: GCF_964341445.2. Lineage (NCBI taxonomy): Eukaryota > Metazoa > Chordata > Mammalia > Artiodactyla > Ziphiidae > Mesoplodon > Mesoplodon mirus. The sequence continues at coordinate 142,964,893 of NC_138976.1, read as the reverse complement.
ACTTATAAAGATTTGAACTTTTGAAGATTCCAGCTTACTTGTAAGTTTCTAAGGGTCAGGTCCTCTCCATTTTTGCTGGCCTAAGGCTTAGTTCACCATATAGCAATGTATATATTGACCTATTTTGCCCTCGACTTTCTGTGATTCCCTACATCTCACCTTTCTTTGCAGACAAGCCATTTGAAATACCCTTAACTTATTTCACAGCCAATAAGTCTTTGAAATAATGTGTATTTTGTAGAGAAATCTTCTTCTATAATTAGGCAGAAAATCTGACCTGCCATAGTTTTCAAAACAGCATAATTTCACTCTTCTCAATGATTAATCTGTTGTATTACACAACCTTTGAGTATTTAGCTTTATCAATGACATGTCCTTTAAAAATGTTTTAGAGATCCTACCAGTCTTTGAAAACATCCTTGTGCCTTGTTTCAGTTCCAGTTTTATGTATATTTTCTGCCTTGCACCCGATTATTCCTACATCTGATGGATGGCCTTGGGAATCTAATTCTGGTATTGATTGTTTTTGCTGATTGTCTCCCCTTGTAGCTGCTTTCTTCATTATTGTGTAAATTTAGATCATGAGCTCATGTTTAGCTAAACAGCTGACCTTGTAAGAGGCTTAGGTGTGAACGCTCGTAAGATTCAGCAGAAAGTCGGCCAAGATTTATTTGTGTCCCTCCAATGAGTGGCCCGCAGGGACCCCGTTTTCTACAAGTGTTGGTCCAATACTCCCTCTAGAGGCTGGGGACTCAGACAGGGCGGATTTGCGGCCCCCGATCTGAGGCAGGGGCAGTGGGCGGCCTGTGGCCTGGGCAGGAGCCTCTCCGCGTGTGTCCCAGGGACCAATCTGCCTGCGAACTTCGGTCACCTGGCAGGAAGCTACGATGCCCACACCTATGCTCAACTGTGCAGCGAGATGTACTGTGCGGACAGGTTCCACACACACTTCAAGTAAGAGGGCGGCCTGAGTGGAAAGGTGAGAGTTTGGGCAGCTGTGCAGACAAACAAGGCACCCTTTGTCCGGGGCCTAAATGCTTGTGAGACTCCACTGGGCCTGCCGGGCTCTGAGGGCCCTGCCCTGGGCCCCCTGCTCCCCTGCCCTTTGTTCAGTCACAGCAGAGATGGCTACACCCACTCCCTCAGTGAGGGCAGTGTTCCAACCTCCCTCAGCCCCGCCCCCTCTCCGCAGGTTACCATGGACTACAGAAGCTGCATTCTGAGGCCAGGAAATTCCGAGAATGCCAAGGGCAGACATGATGACCTTAAATGATTTCCTCTTGTGTCAGTTTTGGTAAACTTTAGGAGCTAGGAAATGGTCCCCTTTACAGAAATGTTCAAAGTTACTGGCATTTCATATATTCTCTGCTCTAACATTGTCCTGACTCTTTCTGTGTATTCTTTAATTATGTTTTTGTTTTCCTTTATCAAAGTGTGTCTTTTAAATCTTTTCAAAGAAGATTCTTTGGACTTACTAAATCACCTCAATTTTATACGTTTTCTGTTGTATTAAGTTCTGCTCATATCTTTATTTATCTTTGTTCTATGTTCTCAGGGTTTATTGTTTTCATATTCTGATGTCAATTAAAACACTTGGTTATTCATTTTAATAAATATTTTACTTATAAAGATTTGAACTTTTGAAGATTCCAGCTCACTTGTACGTTTCTAAGGGTCAGGTCCTCTCCATTGTTGCTGGCCTAAGGCTTAGTTCCCCATAAAGCAATGTATATATTGACCTATTTTGCCCTCGACTTTCTGTGATTCCCTACATCTCACCTTTCTTTGCAGACAAGCCATTGGAAATACCCTTAACTTATTTCACAGCCAATAAGTCTTTGAAATAATGTGTATTTTGTAGAGAAATCTTCTTCTATAATTAGGCAGAAAATCTGACCTGCCATAGTTTACAAAACAGCATAATTTCACTCTTCTCAATGATTAATCTGTTGTATTACACAACCTTTGAGTATTTAGCTTTATCAATGACATGTCCTTTAAAAATGTTTTAGAGATCCTACCAGTCTTTGAAAACATCCTTGTGCCTTGTTTCATTTCCAGTTTGATGTATATTTTCTGCCTTGCACCCGATTATTCCTACATCTGATGGATGGCCTTGGGAATCTAATTCTGGTATTGATTGTTTTTGCTGATTGTCTCCCCTTGTAGCTGCTTTCTTCATTATTGTGTAAATTTAGATCATGAGCTCATGTTTAGCTAAACAGCTGACCTTGTAAGAGGCTTAGGTGTGAACGCTCGTAAGATTCAGCAGAAAGTCGGCCAAGATTTATTTGTGTCCCTCCAATGAGTGGCCCGCAGGGACCCCGTTTTCTACAAGTGTTGGTCCAATACTCCCTCTAGAGGCAGGGGACTCAGACAGGGCTGCTTTGCGGCCCCCGATCTGGGGCAGGGGCAGTGGGCGGCCTGTGGCCCGGGCAGGAGACTCTCCGCGTGTGTCCCAGGGACCAATCTGCCTGCGAACTTCGGTCACCTGGCTGGAAGCTACGGTTCCCAGACCTATGCTCAGCTGTGCAGCGATGTGTACTGCGCGGACAGGTTCCACACACACTTCAATTAAGAGGGCGGCCTGAGTGGAAAGGTGAGAGTTTGGGCACCTGTGCAGACAAAGAAGGCGTGCTTTAGACTGGGCCTAAAAGCTTGTGACACACCACTGTGCCTGCCGGGCTCTGAGGGCACTGCCCTGGGCCCCCTGCTCCCCTGCCCTTTGTTCAGTCACAGCAGAGATGGCCACACCCACTCCCTCAGTGAGGGCAGTGTTCCAACCTCCCTCAGCCCCGCCCCCACTCCGCAGGTTACCATGGACTACAGAGGCTGCATTCTGAGGCCAGGGCGTACCGAGAATGCCAAGGGCAGACATGATGACCTTAAATGATTTTCTCTTGTGTCAGTTTTGGTAAACTTTAGGAGCTAGGAAATGGTCCCCTTTACAGAAATGTTCAAATTTACTGGCATTTCATATATTCTCTGCTATAACATTGTCCTGACTCTTTCTGTATATTCTTTACTTATGTTTTTGTTTTCCTTAATCAAAGTGTGTCTTTTAAATCTTTTCAAAGAAGATTCTTTGGACTTACTAAATCACCTCAATGTTATACGTTTTCTGTTGTATTAATTTCTGCTCATATCTTTATTTATCTTTGTTCTATGTTCTCAGGGTTTATTGTTTTCATCTTCTGATGTCAATTAAAACTCTTGGTTATTCATTTTAATAAATCGTTTTACTTATAAAGATTTGAACTTTTGAAGATTCCAGCTTACTTGTAAGTTTCTAAGGGTCAGGTCCTCTCCATTGTTGCTGGCCTAAGTCTTAGTTCCCCATACAGCAATGTATATATTGACCTATTTTGCCCTCGACTTTCTGTGATTCCCTACATCTCACCTTTCTTTGCAGACAAGCCATTGGAAATACCCTTAACTTATTTCACAGCCAATAAGTCTTTGAAATAATGTGTATTTTGTAGAGAAATCTTCTTCTATAATTAGGCAGAAAATCTGACCTGCCATAGTTTTCAAAACAGCATAATTTCACTCTTCTCAATGATTAATCTGTTGTATTACACAACCTTTGAGTATTTAGCTTTATCAATGACATGTCCTTTAAAAATGTTTTAGAGATCCTACCAGTCTTTGAAAACATCCTTGTGCCTTGTTTCAGTTCCAGTTTGATGTATATTTTCTGCCTTGCACCCGATTATTCCTACATCTGATGGATGGCCTTGGGAATCTAATTCTGGTATTGATTGTTTTTGCTGATTGTCTCCCCTTGTAGCTGCTTTCTTCATTATTGTGTAAATTTAGATCATGAGCTCATGTTTAGCTAAACAGCTGACCTTGTAAGAGGCTTAGGTGTGAACGCTCGTAAGATTCAGCAGAAAGTCGGCCAAGATTTATTTGTGTCCCTCCAATGAGTGGCCCGCAGGGACCCCGTTTTCTACAAGTGTTGGTCCCATACTCCCTCTAGAGGCAGTGGACTCAGACAGGGCTGCTTTGCGGCCCCCGATCTGGGGTAGGGGCAGTGGGCGGCCTGTGGCCCGGGCAGGAGACTCTCCTCGTGTATCCCAGGGACCAATCTGCCTGCGAACTTCGGTCACCTGGCTGGAAGCTACGGTTCCCAGACCTATGATCACCTGTGCAGCGATGTGTACTGCGCGGAGAGGTTCCACACACACTTCAAGTAAGAGGGCGGCCTGAGTGGAAAGGTGAGAGTTTGGGCACCTGTGCAGACAAAGAAGGCGCGCTTTAGCCTGGGCCTAAATGCTTGTGACACTCCACTGGGCCTGCCGGGCTCTGAGGGCCCTGCCCTGGGCCCCCTGCTCCCCTGCACATTGTTCAGTCACAGCAGAGATGGCCACACCCACTCCCTCAGTGAGGGCAGTGTTCCAACCTCCCTCAGCCCCGCCCCCACTCCGCAGGTTACCATGGACTACAGAGGCTGCATTCTGAGGCCAGGGCGTTCCGAGAATGCCAAGGGCAGACATGATGACCTTAAATGATTTCCTCTTGTGTCAGTTTTGGTAAACTTTAGGAGCTAGGAAATGGTCCCCTTTACAGAAATGTTCAAATTTACTGGCATTTCATATATTCTCTGCTCTAACATTGTCCTGACTCTTTCTGTATATTCTTTACTTATGTTTTTGTTTTCCTTAATCAAAGTGTGTCTTTTAAATCTTTTCAAAGAAGATTCTATGGACTTACTAAATCACCTCAATTTTATACGTTTTCTGTTGTATTAAGTTCTGCTCATATCTTTATTTATCTTTTTTCTATGTTCTCAGGGTTTATTGTTTTCATATTCTGATGTCAATTAAAACACTTGGTTATTCATTTTAATAAATATTTTACTTATAAAGATTTGAACTTTTGAAGATTCCAGCTTACTTGTACGTTTCTAAGGGTCAGGTCCTCTCCATTGTTGCTGGCCTAAGGCTTAGTTCCCCATAAAGCAATGTATATATTGACCTATTTTGCCCTCGACTTTCTGTGATTCCCTACATCTCACCTTTCTTTGCAGACAAGCCATTGGAAATACCCTTAACTTATTTCACAGGCAATAAGTCTTTGAAATAATGTGTATTTTGTAGACAAATCTTCTTCTATAATTAGGCAGAAAATCTGACCTGCCATAGTTTTCAAAACAGCATAATTTCACTCTTCTCAATGATTAATCTGTTGTATTACACAACCTTTGAATATTTAGCTTTATCAATGACATGTCCTTTAAAAATGTTTTAGAGATCCTACCAGTCTTTGAAAACATCCTTGTGCCTTGTTTCAGTTCCAGTTTGATGTATATTTTCTGCCTTGCACCCGATTATTCCTACATCTGATGGATGGCCTTGGGAATCTAATTCTGGTATTGATTGTTTTTGCTGATTGTCTCCCCTTGTAGCTGCTTTCTTCATTATTGTGTAAATTTAGATCATGAGCTCATGTTTAGCTAAACAGCTGACCTTGTAAGAGGCTTAGGTGTGAACGCTCGAAAGATTCAGCAGAAAGTCGGCCAAGATTTATTTGTGTCCCTCCAATGAGTGGCCCGCAGGGACCCCGTTTTCTACAAGTGTTGGTCCAATACTCCCTCTAGAGGCAGGGGACTCAGACAGGGCTGCTTTGCGGCCCCCGATCTGGGGCAGGGGCAGTGGGCGGCCTGTGGCCCGGGCAGGAGACTCTCCGCCTGTGTCCCAGGGACCAATCTGCCTGCGAAAATCGGTCACCTGGTTGGAAGCTACGGTTCCCAGACCTATGCTCAGCTGTGCAGCGATGTGTACTGCGCGGACAGGTTCCACACACACTTCAAGTAAGAGGGCGGCCTGAGTGGAAAGGTGAGAGTTTGGGCACCTGTGCAGACAAAGAAGGCGTGCTTTAGCCTTGGCCTAAATGCTTGTGACACTCCACTGGGCCTGCCGGGCTCTGAGGGCCCTGCCCTGGGCCCCCTGCTCCCCTGCCCTTTGTTCAGTCACAGCAGAGATGGCCACACCCACTCCCTCAGTGAGGGCAGTGTTCCACCCTCCCTCAGCCCCGCCCCAACTCCGCAGGTTACCATAGACTACAGAGGCTGCATTCTGAGGCCAGGGCGTTCCGAGAATGCCAAGGGCAGACATGATGACCTTAAATGATTTCCTCTTGTGTCAGTTTTGGTAAACTTTAGGAGGTAGGAAATGGTCCCCTTTACAGAAATGTTCAAATTTACTGGCATTTCATATATTCTCTGCTCTAACATTGTCCTGACTCTTTCTGTATATTCTTTACTTATGTTTTTGTTTTCCTTAATCAAAGTGTGTCTTTTAAATCTTTTCAAAGAAGATTCTTTGGACTTACTAAATCACCTCAATGTTATACGTTTTCTGTTGTATTAAGTTCTGCTCATATCTTTATTTATCTTTGTTCTATGTTCTCAGGGTTTATTGTTTTCATCTTCTGATGTCAATTAAAACTCTTGGTTATTCATTTTAATAAAACGTTTTACTTATAAAGATTTGAACTTTTGAAGATTCCAGCTTACTTGTAAGTTTCTAAGGGTCAGGTCCTCTCCATTGTTGCTGGCCTAAGGCTTAGTTACCCATATAGCAATGTATATATTGACCTAGTTTGCCCTCGACTTTCTGTGATTCCCTACATCTCACCTTTCTTTGCAGACAAGCCATTGGAAATACCCTTAACTTATTTCACAGCCAATAAGTCTTTGAAATAATGTGTATTTTGTAGAGAAATCTTCTTCTATAATTAGGCAGAAAATCTGACCTGCCATAGTTTTCAAAACAGCATAATTTCACTCTTCTCAATGATTAATCTGTTGTATTACACAACCTTTGAGTATTTAGCTTTATCAATGACATGTCCTTTAAAAATGTTTTAGAGATCCTACCAGTCTTTGAAAACATCCTTGTGCCTTGTTTCAGTTCCAGTTTGATGTATATTTTCTGCCTTGCACCCGATTATTCCTACATCTGATGGATGGCCTTGGGAATCTAATTCTGGTATTGATTGTTTTTGCTGATTGTCTCCCCTTGTAGCTGCTTTCTTCATTATTGTGTAAATTTAGATCATGAGCTCATGTTTAGCTAAACAGCTGACCTTGTAAGAGGCTTAGGTGGGAACGCTCGTAAGATTCAGCAGAAAGTCGGCCAAGATTTATTTGTGTCCCTCCAATGAGTGGCCCGCAGGGACCCCGTTTTCTACAAGTGTTGGTCCAATACTCCCTCTAGAGGCAGGGGACTCAGACAGGGCTGCTTTGCGGCCCCCGATCTGGGGCAGGGGCAGTGGGCGGCCTGTGGCCCGGGCAGGAGACTCTCCGCGTGTGTCCCAGGGACCAATCTGCCTGCGAACTTCGGTCACCTGGCTGGAAGCTACGGTTCCCAGACCTATGCTCAGCTGTGCAGCGATGTGTACTGCGCGGACAGGTTCCACACACACTTCAATTAAGAGGGCGGCCTGAGTGGAAAGGTGAGAGTTTGGGCACCTGTGCAGACAAAGAAGGCGTGCTTTAGACTGGGCCTAAAAGCTTGTGACACACCACTGTGCCTGCCGGGCTCTGAGGGCCCTGCCCTGGGCCCCCTGCTCCCCTGCCCTTTGTTCAGTCACAGCAGAGATGGCCACACCCACTCCCTCAGTGAGGGCAGTGTTCCAACCTCCCTCAGCCCCGCCCCCACTCCGCAGGTTACCATGGACTACAGAGGCTGCATTCTGAGGCCAGGGCGTTCCGAGAATGCCAAGGGCAGACATGATGACCTTAAATGATTTCCTCTTGTGTCAGTTTTGGTAAACTTTAGGAGCTAGGAAATGGTCCCCTTTACAGAAATGTTCAAATTTACTGGCATTTCATATATTCTCTGCTCTAACATTGTCCTGACTCTTTCTGTATATTCTTTACTTATGTTTTTGTTTTCCTTAATCAAAGTGTGTCTTTTAAATCTTTTCAAAGAAGATTCTATGGACTTACTAAATCACCTCAATTTTATACGTTTTCTGTTGTATTAAGTTCTGCTCATATCTTTATTTATCTTTTTTCTATGTTCTCAGGGTTTATTGTTTTCATATTCTGATGTCAATTAAAACACTTGGTTATTCATTTTAATAAATATTTTACTTATAAAGATTTGAACTTTTGAAGATTCCAGCTTACTTGTACGTTTCTAAGGGTCAGGTCCTCTCCATTGTTGCTGGCCTAAGGCTTAGTTCCCCATAAAGCAATGTATATATTGACCTATTTTGCCCTCGACTTTCTGTGATTCCCTACATCTCACCTTTCTTTGCAGACAAGCCATTGGAAATACCCTTAACTTATTTCACAGGCAATAAGTCTTTGAAATAATGTGTATTTTGTAGACAAATCTTCTTCTATAATTAGGCAGAAAATCTGACCTGCCATAGTTTTCAAAACAGCATAATTTCACTCTTCTCAATGATTAATCTGTTGTATTACACAACCTTTGAATATTTAGCTTTATCAATGACATGTCCTTTAAAAATGTTTTAGAGATCCTACCAGTCTTTGAAAACATCCTTGTGCCTTGTTTCAGTTCCAGTTTGATGTATATTTTCTGCCTTGCACCCGATTATTCCTACATCTGATGGATGGCCTTGGGAATCTAATTCTGGTATTGATTGTTTTTGCTGATTGTCTCCCCTTGTAGCTGCTTTCTTCATTATTGTGTAAATTTAGATCATGAGCTCATGTTTAGCTAAACAGCTGACCTTGTAAGAGGCTTAGGTGTGAACGCTCGAAAGATTCAGCAGAAAGTCGGCCAAGATTTATTTGTGTCCCTCCAATGAGTGGCCCGCAGGGACCCCGTTTTCTACAAGTGTTGGTCCAATACTCCCTCTAGAGGCAGGGGACTCAGACAGGGCTGCTTTGCGGCCCCCGATCTGGGGCAGGGGCAGTGGGCGGCCTGTGGCCCGGGCAGGAGACTCTCCGCCTGTGTCCCAGGGACCAATCTGCCTGCGAAAATCGGTCACCTGGTTGGAAGCTACGGTTCCCAGACCTATGCTCAGCTGTGCAGCGATGTGTACTGCGCGGACAGGTTCCACACACACTTCAAGTAAGAGGGCGGCCTGAGTGGAAAGGTGAGAGTTTGGGCACCTGTGCAGACAAAGAAGGCGTGCTTTAGCCTTGGCCTAAATGCTTGTGACACTCCACTGGGCCTGCCGGGCTCTGAGGGCCCTGCCCTGGGCCCCCTGCTCCCCTGCCCTTTGTTCAGTCACAGCAGAGATGGCCACACCCACTCCCTCAGTGAGGGCAGTGTTCCACCCTCCCTCAGCCCCGCCCCAACTCCGCAGGTTACCATAGACTACAGAGGCTGCATTCTGAGGCCAGGGCGTTCCGAGAATGCCAAGGGCAGACATGATGACCTTAAATGATTTCCTCTTGTGTCAGTTTTGGTAAACTTTAGGAGCTAGGAAATGGTCCCCTTTACAGAAATGTTCAAATTTACTGGCATTTCATATATTCTCTGCTCTAACATTGTCCTGACTCTTTCTGTATATTCTTTACTTATGTTTTTGTTTTCCTTAATCAAAGTGTGTCTTTTAAATCTTTTCAAAGAAGATTCTTTGGACTTACTAAATCACCTCAATGTTATACGTTTTCTGTTGTATTAAGTTCTGCTCATATCTTTATTTATCTTTGTTCTATGTTCTCAGGGTTTATTGTTTTCATCTTCTGATGTCAATTAAAACTCTTGGTTATTCATTTTAATAAAACGTTTTACTTATAAAGATTTGAACTTTTGAAGATTCCAGCTTACTTGTAAGTTTCTAAGGGTCAGGTCCTCTCCATTGTTGCTGGCCTAAGGCTTAGTTACCCATATAGCAATGTATATATTGACCTAGTTTGCCCTCGACTTTCTGTGATTCCCTACATCTCACCTTTCTTTGCAGACAAGCCATTGGAAATACCCTTAACTTATTTCACAGCCAATAAGTCTTTGAAATAATGTGTATTTTGTAGAGAAATCTTCTTCTATAATTAGGCAGAAAATCTGACCTGCCATAGTTTTCAAAACAGCATAATTTCACTCTTCTCAATGATTAATCTGTTGTATTACACAACCTTTGAGTATTTAGCTTTATCAATGACATGTCCTTTAAAAATGTTTTAGAGATCCTACCAGTCTTTGAAAACATCCTTGTGCCTTGTTTCAGTTCCAGTTTGATGTATATTTTCTGCCTTGCACCCGATTATTCCTACATCTGATGGATGGCCTTGGGAATCTAATTCTGGTATTGATTGTTTTTGCTGATTGTCTCCCCTTGTAGCTGCTTTCTTCATTATTGTGTAAATTTAGATCATGAGCTCATGTTTAGCTAAACAGCTGACCTTGTAAGAGGCTTAGGTGGGAACGCTCGTAAGATTCAGCAGAAAGTCGGCCAAGATTTATTTGTGTCCCTCCAATGAGTGGCCCGCAGGGACCCCGTTTTCTACAAGTGTTGGTCCAATACTCCCTCTAGAGGCAGGGGACTCAGACAGGGCTGCTTTGCGGCCCCCGATCTGGGGCAGGGGCAGTGGGCGGCCTGTGGCCCGGGCAGGAGACTCTCCGCGTGTGTCCCAGGGACCAATCTGCCTGCGAACTTCGGTCACCTGGCTGGAAGCTACGGTTCCCAGACCTATGCTCAGCTGTGCAGCGATGTGTAGTGCGCGGACAGGTTCCACACACACTTCAAGTAAGAGGGCGGCCTGAGTGGAAAGGTGAGAGTTTGGGCACCTGTGCAGACAAAGAAGGCGTGCTTTAGACTGGGCCTAAATGCTTGTGACACTCCACTGGGCCTGCCGGGCTCTGAGGGCCCTGCCCTGGGTCCCCTGCTCCCCTGCCCTTTGTTCAGTCACAGCAGAGATGGCCACACCCACTCCCTCAGTGAGGGCAGTGTTCCAACCTCCCTCAGCCCCGCCCCCACTCCGCAGGTTACCATGGACTACAGAGGCTGCATTCTGAGGCCAGGGCGTTCCGAGAATGCCAAGGGCAGACATGATGACCTTAAATGATTTCCTCTTGTGTCACTTTTGGTAAACTTTAGGAGCTAGGAAATGGTCCCCTTTACAGAAATGTTCAAATTTACTGGCATTTCATATATTCTCTGCTATAACATTGTCCTGACTCTTTCTGTATATTCTTTACTTATGTTTTTGTTTTTCTTAATCAAAGTGTGTCTTTTAAATCTTTTCAAAGAAGATTCTTTGGACTTACTAAATCACCTCAATGTTATACGTTTTCTGTTGTATTAAGTTCTGCTCATATCTTTATTTATCTTTGTTCTATGTTCTCAGGGTTTATTGTTTTCATCTTCTGATGTCAATTAAAACTCTTGGTTATTCATTTTAATAAAACGTTTTACTTATAAAGATTTGAACTTTTGAAGATTCCAGCTTACTTGTAAGTTTCTAAGGGTCAGGTCCTCTCCATTTTTGCTGGCCTAAGGCTTAGTTCACCATATAGCAATGTATATATTGACCTATTTTGCCCTCGACTTTCTATGATTCCCTACATCTCACCTTTCTTTGCAGACAAGCCATTGGAAATACCCTTAACTTATTTCACAGCCAATAAGTCTTTGAAATAATGTGTATTTTGTAGAGAAATCTTCTTCTATAATTAGGCAGAAAATCTGACCTGCCATAGTTTTCAAAACAGCATAATTTCACTCTTCTCAATGATTAATCTGTTGTATTACACAACCTTTGAGTATTTAGCTTTATCAATGACATGTCCTTTAAAAATGTTTTAGAGATCCTACCAGTCTTTGAAAACATCCTTGTGCCTTGTTCCAGTTCCAGTTTGATGTATATTTTCTGCCTTGCACCCGATTATTCCTACATCTGATGGATGGCCTTCGAATCTAATTCTGGTATTGATTGTTTTTGCTGATTGTCTCCCCTTGTAGCTGCTTTCTTCATTATTGTGTAAATTTAGATCATGAGCTCATGTTTAGCTAAACAGCTGACCTTGTAAGAGGCTTAGGTGTGAACGCTCGTAAGATTCAGCAGAAAGTCGGCCAAGATTTATTTGTGTCCCTCCAATGAGTGGCCCGCAGGGACCCCGTTTTCTACAAGTGTTGGTCCAATACTCCCTCTAGAGGCAGGGGACTCTGACAGGGCTGCTTTGCGGCCCCCGATCTGAGGCAGGGGCAGTGGGCGACCTGTGGCCTGGGCAGGAGCCTCTCCGCGTGTGTCCCAGGGACCAATCTGCCTGCGAACTTCGGTCACCTGGCAGGAAGCTACGATGCCCAGACCTATGCTCAACTGTGAAGCGAGATGTACTGTGCGGACAGGTTCCACACACACTTCAAGTAAGAGGGCGGCCTGAGTGGAAAGGTGAGAGTTTGGGCAGCTGTGCAGACAAACAAGGCACCCTTTGTCCGGGGCCTAAATGCTTGTGAGACTCCACTGGGCCTGCCGGGCTCTGAGGGCCCTGCCCTGGGCCCCCTGCTCCCCTGCCCTTTGTTCAGTCACAGCAGAGATGGCTACACCCACTCCCTCAGTGAGGGCAGTGTTCCAAACTCCCTCAGCCCCGTCCCCTCTCCGCAGGTTACCATGGACTACAGAGGCTGCATTCTGTGGCCAGGGCGTTCCGAGAATGCCAAGGGCAGACATGATGACCTTAAATGATTTCCTCTTGTGTCAGTTTTGGTAAACTTTAGGAGCTAGGAAATGGTCCCCTTTACAGAAATGTTCAAATTTACTGGCATTTCATATATGCTCTGCTATAACATTGTCCTGACTCTTTCTGTATATTCTTTACTTATGTTTTTGTTTTCCTTAATCAAAGTGTGTCTTTTAAATCTTTTCAAAGAAGATTCTTTGGACTTACTAAATCACCTCAATGTTATACGTTTTCTGTTGTATTAAGTTCTGCTCATATCTTTATTTATCTTTGTTCTATGTTCTCAGGGTTTATTGTTTTCATCTTCTGATGTCAATTAAAACTCTTGGTTATTCATTTTAATAAATCGTTTTACTTATAAAGATTTGAACTTTTGAAGATTCCACCTTACTTGTAAGTTTCTAAGGGTCAGGTCCTCTCCATTGTTGCTGGCCTAAGGCTTAGTTCCCCATATAGCAATGTATATATTGACCTATTTTTCCCTCGACTTTCTGTGATTCCCTACATCTCACCTTTCTTTGCAGACAAGCCATTGGAAATACCCTTAACTTATTTCACAGGCAATAAGTCTTTGAAATAATGTGTATTTTGTAGAGAAATCTTCTTCTATAATTAGGCAGAAAATCTGACCTGCCATAGTTTTCAAAACAGCATAATTTCACTCTTCTCAATGATTAATCTGTTGTATTACACAACCTTTGAGTATTTAGCTTTATCAATGACATGTCCTTTAAAAATGTTTTAGAGATCCTACCAGTCTTTGAAAACATCCTTGTGCCTTGTTTCAGTTCCAGTTTGATGTATATTTTCTGCCTTGCACCCGATTATTCCTACATCTGATGGATGGCCTTGGGAATCTAATTCTGGTATTGATTGTTTTTGCTGATTGTCTCCCCTTGTAGCTGCTTTCTTCATTATTGTGTAAATTTAGATCATGAGCTCATGTTTAGCTAAACAGCTGACCTTGTAAGAGGCTTAGGTTTGAACGCTCGAAAGATTCAGCAGAAAGTCGGCCAAGATTTATTTGTGTCCCTCCAATGAGTGGCCCGCAGGGACCCCGTTTTCTACAAGTGTTGGTCCAATACTCCCTCTAGAGGCAGGGGACTCAGACAGGGCTGCTTTGCGGCCCCCGATCTGGGGCAGGGGCAGTGGGCGGCCTGTGGCCCGGGCAGGAGACTCTCCGCCTGTGTCCCAGGGACCAATCTGCCTGCGAAAATCGGTCACCTGGTTGGAAGCTACGGTTCCCAGACCTATGCTCAGCTGTGCAGCGATGTGTACTGCGCGGACAGGTTCCACACACACTTCAAGTAAGAGGGCGGCCTGAGTGGAAAGGTGAGAGTTTGGGCACCTGTGCAGACAAAGAAGGCGTGCTTTAGCCTTGGCCTAAATGCTTGTGACACTCCACTGGGCCTGCCAGGCTCTGAGGGCCCTGCCCTGGGCCCCCTGCTCCCCTGCCCTTTGTTCAGTCACAGCAGAGATGGCCACACCCACTCCCTCAGTGAGGGCAGTGTTCCACCCTCCCTCAGCCCCGCCCCAACTCCGCAGGTTACCATGGACTACAGAGGCTGCATTCTGAGGCCAGGGCGTTCCGAGAATGCCAAGGGCAGACATGATGACCTTAAATGATTTCCTCTTGTGTCAGTTTTGGTAAACTTTAGGAGCTAGGAAATGGTCCCCTTTACAGAAATGTTCAAATTTACTGGCATTTCATATATTCTCTGCTATAACATTGTCCTGACTCTTTCTGTATATTCTTTACTTATGTTTTTGTTTTCCTTAATCAAAGTGTGTCTTTTAAATCTTTTCAAAGAAGATTCTTTGGACTTACTAAATCACCTCAATGTTATACGTTTTCTGTTGTATTAAGTTCTGCTCATATCTTTATTTATCTTTGTTCTATGTTCTCAGGGTTTATTGTTTTCATCTTCTGATGTCAATTAAAACTCTTGGTTATTCATTTTAATAAAACGTTTTACTTATAAAGATTTGAACTTTTGAAGATTCCAGCTTACTTGTAAGTTTCTAAGGGTCAGGTCCTCTCCATTGTTGCTGGCCTAAGGCTTAGTTACCCATATAGCAATGTATATATTGACCTAGTTTGCCCTCGACTTTCTGTGATTCCCTACATCTCACCTTTCTTTGCAGACAAGCCATTGGAAATACCCTTAACTTATTTCACAGCCAATAAGTCTTTGAAATAATGTGTATTTTGTAGAGAAATCTTCTTCTATAATTAGGCAGAAAATCTGACCTGCCATAGTTTTCAAAACAGCATAATTTCACTCTTCTCAATGATTAATCTGTTGTATTACACAACCTTTGAGTATTTAGCTTTATCAATGACATGTCCTTTAAAAATGTTTTAGAGATCCTACCAGTCTTTGAAAACATCCTTGTGCCTTGTTTCAGTTCCAGTTTTATGTATATTTTCTGCCTTGCACCCGATTATTCCTACATCTGATGGATGGCCTTGGGAATCTAATTCTGGTATTGATTGTTTTTGCTGATTGTCTCCCCTTGTAGCTGCTTTCTTCATTATTGTGTAAATTTAGATCATGAGCTCATGTTTAGCTAAACAGCTGACCTTGTAAGAGGCTTAGGTGTGAACGCTCGTAAGATTCAGCAGAAAGTCGGCCAAGATTTATTTGTGTCCCTCCAATGAGTGGCCCGCAAGGACCCCGTTTTCTACAAGTGTTGGTCCAATACTCCCTCTAGAGGCAGGGGACTCAGACAGGGCGGCTTTGCGGCCCCCGATCTGAGGCAGGGGCAGTGGGCGGCCTGTGGCCTGGGCAGGAGCCTCTCCGCGTGTGTCCCAGGGACCAATCTGCCTGCGAACTTCGGTCACCTGGCAGGAAGCTACGATGCCCACACCTATGCTCAACTGTGCAGCGAGATGTACTGTGCGGACAGGTTCCACACACACTTCAAGTAAGAGGGCGGCCTGAGTGGAAAGGTGAGAGTTTGGGCAGCTGTGCAGACAAACAAGGCACCCTTTGTCCGGGGCCTAAATGCTTGTGAGACTCCACTGGGCCTGCCGGGCTCTGAGGGCCCTGCCCTGGGCCCCCTGCTCCCCTGCCCTTTGTTCAGTCACAGCAGAGATGGCTACACCCACTCCCTCAGTGAGGGCAGTGTTCCAACCTCCCTCAGCCCCGTCCCCTCTCCGCAGGTTACCATGGACTACAGAGGCTGCATTCTGAGGCCAGGAAATTCCGAGAATGCCAAGGGCAGACATGATGACCTTAAATGATTTCCTCTTGTGTCAGTTTTGGTAAACTTTAGGAGCTAGGAAATGGTCCCCTTTACAGAAATGTTCAAAGTTACTGGCATTTCATATATTCTCTGCTCTAACATTGTCCTGACTCTTTCTGTGTATTCTTTAATTATGTTTTTGTTTTCCTTTATCAAAGTGTGTCTTTTAAATCTTTTCAAAGAAGATTCTTTGGACTTACTAAATCACCTCAATTTTATACGTTTTCTGTTGTATTAAGTTCTGCTCATATCTTTATTTATCTTTGTTCTATGTTCTCAGGGTTTATTGTTTTCATATTCTGATGTCAATTAAAACACTTGGTTATTCATTTTAATAAATATTTTACTTATAAAGATTTGAACTTTTGAAGATTCCAGCTCACTTGTACGTTTCTAAGGGTCAGGTCCTCTCCATTGTTGCTGGCCTAAGGCTTAGTTCCCCATAAAGCAATGTATATATTGACCTATTTTGCCCTCGACTTTCTGTGATTCCCTACATCTCACCTTTCTTTGCAGACAAGCCATTGGAAATACCCTTAACTTATTTCACAGCCAATAAGTCTTTGAAATAATGTGTATTTTGTAGAGAAATCTTCTTCTATAATTAGGCAGAAAATCTGACCTGCCATAGTTTACAAAACAGCATAATTTCACTCTTCTCAATGATTAATCTGTTGTATTACACAACCTTTGAGTATTTAGCTTTATCAATGACATGTCCTTTAAAAATGTTTTAGAGATCCTACCAGTCTTTGAAAACATCCTTGTGCCTTGTTTCATTTCCAGTTTGATGTATATTTTCTGCCTTGCACCCGATTATTCCTACATCTGATGGATGGCCTTGGGAATCTAATTCTGGTATTGATTGTTTTTGCTGATTGTCTCCCCTTGTAGCTGCTTTCTTCATTATTGTGTAAATTTAGATCATGAGCTCATGTTTAGCTAAACAGCTGACCTTGTAAGAGGCTTAGGTGTGAACGCTCGTAAGATTCAGCAGAAAGTCGGCCAAGATTTATTTGTGTCCCTCCAATGAGTGGCCCGCAGGGACCCCGTTTTCTACAAGTGTTGGTCCAATACTCCCTCTAGAGGCAGGGGACTCAGACAGGGCTGCTTTGCGGCCCCCGATCTGGGGCAGGGGCAGTGGGCGGCCTGTGGCCCGGGCAGGAGACTCTCCGCGTGTGTCCCAGGGACCAATCTGCCTGCGAACTTCGGTCACCTGGCTGGAAGCTACGGTTCCCAGACCTATGCTCAGCTGTGCAGCGATGTGTACTGCGCGGACAGGTTCCACACACACTTCAAGTAAGAGGGCGGCCTGAGTGGAAAGGTGAGAGTTTGGGCACCTGTGCAGACAAAGAAGGCGTGCTTTAGACTGGGCCTAAAAGCTTGTGACACTCCACTGGGCCTGCCGGGCTCTGAGGGCCCTGCCCTGGGCCCCCTGCTCCCCTGCCCTTTGTTCAGTCACAGCAGAGATGGCCACACCCACTCCCTCAGTGAGGGCAGTGTTCCAACCTCCCTCAGCCCCGCCCCCACTCCGCAGGTTACCATGGACTACAGAGGCTGCATTCTGAGGCCAGGGCGTACCGAGAATGCCAAGGGCAGACATGAAGACCTTAAATGATTTTCTCTTGTGTCAGTTTTGGTAAACTTTAGGAGCTAGGAAATGGTCCCCTTTACAGAAATGTTCAAATTTACTGGCATTTCATATATTCTCTGCTATAACATTGTCCTGACTCTTTCTGTATATTCTTTACTTGTGTTTTTGTTTTCCTTAATCAAAGTGTGTCTTTTAAATCTTTTCAAAGAAGATTCTTTGGACTTACTAAATCACCTCAATGTTATACGTTTTCTGTTGTATTAATTTCTGCTCATATCTTTATTTATCTTTGTTCTATGTTCTCAGGGTTTATTGTTTTCATCTTCTGATGTCAATTAAAACTCTTGGTTATTCATTTTAATAAATCGTTTTACTTATAAAGATTTGAACTTTTGAAGATTCCAGCTTACTTGTAAGTTTCTAAGGGTCAGGTCCTCTCCATTGTTGCTGGCCTAAGTCTTAGTTCCCCATACAGCAATGTATATATTGACCTATTTTGCCCTCGACTTTCTGTGATTCCCTACATCTCACCTTTCTTTGCAGACAAGCCATTGGAAATACCCTTAACTTATTTCACAGCCAATAAGTCTTTGAAATAATGTGTATTTTGTAGAGAAATCTTCTTCTATAATTAGGCAGAAAATCTGACCTGCCATAGTTTTCAAAACAGCATAATTTCACTCTTCTCAATGATTAATCTGTTGTATTACACAACCTTTGAGTATTTAGCTTTATCAATGACATGTCCTTTAAAAATGTTTTAGAGATCCTACCAGTCTTTGAAAACATCCTTGTGCCTTGTTTCAGTTCCAGTTTGATGTATATTTTCTGCCTTGCACCCGATTATTCCTACATCTGATGGATGGCCTTGGGAATCTAATTCTGGTATTGATTGTTTTTGCTGATTGTCTCCCCTTGTAGCTGCTTTCTTCATTATTGTGTAAATTTAGATCATGAGCTCATGTTTAGCTAAACAGCTGACCTTGTAAGAGGCTTAGGTGTGAACGCTCGTAAGATTCAGCAGAAAGTCGGCCAAGATTTATTTGTGTCCCTCCAATGAGGGGCCCGCAAGGACCCCGTTTTCTACAAGTGTTGGTCCAATACTCCCTCTAGAGGCAGGGGACTCAGACAGGGCTGCTTTGCGGCCCCCGATCTGAGGCAGGGACAGTGGGCGGCCTGTGGCCTGGGCAGGAGCCTCTCCGCGTGTGTCCCAGGGACCAATCTGCCTGCGAACTTCGGTCACCTGGCAGGAAGCTACGATGCCCAGACCTATGCTCAACTGTGCAGCGAGGTGTACTGCGCGGACAGGTTCCACACACACTTCAAGTAAGAGGGCGGCCTGAGTGGAAATGTGAGAGTTTGGGCACCTGTGCAGACAAAGAAAGCGCCCTTTGGCCTGGGCCTAAATGCTTGTGACACTCCACTGGGCCTGCCGGGCTCTGAGGGCCCTGCCCTGGGCCCCCTGCTCCCCTGCCCTTTGTTCAGTCACAGCAGAGATGGCCACACCCACTCCCTCAGTGAGGGCAGTGTCCCAACCTCCCTCAGCCCCGCCCCCTCTCCGCAGGTTACCATGGACTACAGAGGCTGCATTCTGAGGCCAGGGCGTTCCGAGAATGCCAAGGGCAGACATGATGACCTTAAATGATTTCCTCTTGTGTCAGTTTTGGTAAACTTTAGGAGCTAGGAAATGGTCCACTTGACAGAAATGTTCAAATTTACTGGCATTTCATATATTCTCTGCTCTAACATTGTCCTGACTCTTTCTGTATATTCTTTACTTATGTTTTTGTTTTCCTTAATCAAAGTGTGTCTTTTAAATCTTTTCAAAGAAGATTCTTTGGACTTACTAAATCACCTGAATTTTATACGTTTTCTGTTGTATTAAGTTCTGCTCCTATCTTTATTTAACTTTTTTCTATGTTCTCAGGGTTTATTGTTTTCATCTTCTGATGTCAATTAAAACACTTGGTTATTCATTTTAATAAATATTTTTACTTATAAAGATTTGAACTTTTGAAGATTCCAGCTTACTTGTACGTTTCAAAGGGTCAGGTCCTCTCCACTGTTGCCGGACTAAGGCTTAGTTCACCATATAGCAATGTATATATTGACCTATTTTCCCCTCGACTTTCTGTGATCCCCTACATCTCACCTTTCTTTGCAGACAAGCCATTTGAAATACCCTTAACTTATTTCACAGCCAATAAGGCTTTGAAATAATGTTTATTTTTTAGAGAAATCTTCTTATATAATTAGGCAGAAAATCTGACCTGCCATAGTTTTCAAAACAGCATAATTTCACTCTTCTCAATGATTAAACTGTTGTATTACACCATTGTATATTTAGCTTTATCAATGACATGTCCTTTAAAAATGTTTTAGAGATCCTACCAGTCTTTGAAAACATCCTTGTGCCTTGTTTCAGTTCCAGTTTGATGTATATTTTCTGCCTTGCACCCGATTATTCCTACATCTGATGGATGGCCTTGGGAATCTAATTCTGGTATTGATTGTTTTGGCTGATTGTCTCCCCTTGTAGCTGCTTTCTTCATTATTGTGTAAATTTAGATCATGAGCTCATGTTTAGCTAAACAGCTGACCTTGTAAGAGGCTTAGGTGTGAACGCTCGTAAGTTTCAGAAGAAAGACGGCAAAGATTTATTTGTGTCCCTCCAATGAGTGGCCCTCCAGGACCCCGTGTTTTACAAGTGTTTGTCCAATACACCCTCTAGAGGCAGGGGACACAGGCAGGGCTGCTTTGCGGCCCCCGAACTGGGGCAGGGTCAGTGGGCGGCCTGTGGTCCGGGCAGGAGCCTCTCCGCGTGTGTCCCAGGGACCCATCTGCCTGTGAGCCTCGGTCACCTGGCAGGAAGCTACGATGCCCAGACATATGCTTAGCTGTGCAGCGAGGTGTACTGCGCGGACAGGTTCCACACACACTTCAAGTAAGAGGGCGGCCTGAGTGGAAAGGTGAGAGTTTGGGCAGCTGTGCAGACAAAGAAAGCGCCCTTTGGCCTGGGCCTAAATGCTTGTGACACTCCACTGGGCCTGCCGGGCTCTGAGGGCCCTGCCCTGCGCCCCCTGCTCCCCTGCCCTTTGTTCAGTCACAGCAGAGATGGCCACACCCACTCCCTCAGTGAGGGCAGTGTTCCAACCTCCCTCAGCCCCGCCCCCTCTCCGCAGGTTACCATGGACTACAGAGGCTGCATTCTGAGGCCAGGGCGTTCCGAGAATGCCAAGGGCAGACATGATGACCTTAAATGATTTCCTCTTGTGTCAGTTTTGGTAAACTTTAGGAGCTAGGAAATGGTCCACTTGACAGAAATGTTCAAATTTACTGGCATTTCATATATTCTCTGCTCTAACATTGTCCTGACTCTTTCTGTATATTCTTTACTTATGTTTTTGTTTTCCTTAATCAAAGTGTGTCTTTTAAATCTTTTCAAAGAAGATTCTTTGGACTTACTAAATCACCTGAATTTTATACGTTTTCTGTTGTATTAAGTTCTGCTCATATCTTTATTTAAATTTTTTCTATGTTCTCAGGGTTTATTCTTTTCATCTTCTGATGTCAATTAAAACACTTGGTTATTCATTTTAATAAACCTTTTTACTTATAAAAATTTGAACTTTTGAAGATTCCAGCTTACTTGTACGTTTCTAAGGGTCTGGTCCTCTCCACTGTTGCCGTCCTAAGGCTTAGTTCACCATATAGCAATGTATATATTGACCTATTTTCCCCTCGACTTTCTGTGATCCCCTACATCTCACCTTTCTTTGCAGACAAGCCATTTGAAATACCCTTAACTTATTTCACAGCCAATAAGGCTTTGAAATAATGTTTATTTTTTAGAGAAATCTTCTTATATAATTAGGCAGAAAATCTGACCTGCCATAGTTTTCAAAACAGCATAATTTCACTCTTCTCAATGATTAATCTGTTGTATTACACAACCTTTGTGTATTTAGCTTTATCTATGACATGATCTTTAAAAATGTTTTAGAGATCCTACCAGTCTTTGAAAACATCCTCGTGCCTTGTTTCATTTCCAGTTTTATGTATATTTTCTGCCTTGCACCCGATTATTCCTACATCTGATGGATGGCCTTGGGAATCTAATTCTGGTATTGATTGTTTTGGCTGATTGTCTCCCCTTGTAGCTGCTTTCTTCATGATTGTGTAAATTTAGATCATGAGCTCATGTTTAGCTAAACAGATGACCTTGTAAGAGGCTTAGGTGTGAACGCTCGTAAGTTTCAGAAGAAAGACAGCAAAGATTTATTTGTGTCCCTCCAATGAGTGGCCCTCAAGGACCCCGTTTTCTACAAGTGTTGGTCCAATACTCCCTCTACATGCACGGGACTCAGAGAGGGCTGCTTTGTGGCCCCCGATCTGGGGCAGGGGCTGTGTGCGGCACGTGGCCCGGGCAGGAGCCTCTCCGCGTGTGTCCCAGGGACCCATCTGCCTGTGAGCCTCGGTCACCTGGCAGGAAGCTACGATGCCCAGACCTATGCTTAGCTGTGCAGCGAGGTGTACTGCACGGACAGGTTCCACACACACTTCAAGTAAGAGGGCGGCCTGAGTGGAAAGGTGAGAGTTTGGGCAGCTGTGCAGACAAAGAAAGCGCCCTTTGGCCTGGGCCTAAATGCTTGTGACACTCCACTGGGCCTGCCGGGCTCTGAGGGCCCTGCCCTGGGCCCCCTGCTCCCCTGCCCTTTGTTCAGTCACAGCAGAGATGGCCACACCCACTCCCTCAGTGAGGGCAGTGTTCCAACCTCCCTCAGCCCCGCCCCCTCTCCGCAGGTTACCATGGACTACAGAGGCTGCATTCTGAGGCCAGGGCGTTCCGAGATTGCCAAGGGCAGACATGATGACCTTAAATGATTTCCTCTTGTGTCAGTTTTGGTAAACTTTAGGAGCTAGGAAATGGTCCACTTGACAGAAATGTTCAAATTTACTGGCATTTCATATATTCTCTGCTCTAACATTGTCCTGACTCTTTCTGTATATTCTTTACTTATGTTTTTGCTTTCCTTAATCAAAGTGTGTCTTTTAAATCTTTTCAAAGAAGATTCTTTGGACTTACTAAATCACCTGAATTTTATACGTTTTCTGTTGTATTAAGTTCTGCTCCTACCTTTATTTATCTTTGTTCTATGTTCTCAGGGTTTATTGTTTTCATCTTCTGATGTCAATTAAAACACTTGGTTATTCATTTTAATAAATCTTTTTACTTATAAAGATTTGAACTTTTGAAGATTCCAGCTTACTTGTACGTTTCTAAGGGTCAGGTTCTCTCCACTGTTGCCGGCCTAAGGCTTAGTTCACCATATAGCAATGTATATATTGACCTATTTTCCCCTCGACTTTCTGTGATCCACTACATCTCAACTTTCTGTGCAGACAAGCCATTTGAAATACCCTTAACTTATTTCACAGCCAATAAGGCTTTGAAATAATGTGTATTTTTTAGAGAAATCTTCTTATATAATTAGGCAGAAAATCTGACCTACCATAGTTTTCAAAACAGCATAATTTCACTCTTCTCAATGATTAATCTGTTGTATTACACAACCTTTGTGTATTTAGCTTTATCAATGACATGTCCTTTAAAAATGTTTTAGAGATCCTACCAGTCTTTGAAAACATCCTTGTGCCTTGTTTCAGTTCCAGTTTTATGTATATTTTCTGCCTTGCACCCGATTATTCCTACATCTGATGGATGCCCTTGGGAATCTAATTCTGGTATTGATTGTTTTGGCTGATTGTCTCCCCTTGTAGCTGCTTTCTTCATTATTGTGTAAAGTTAGATCATGAGCTCATGTTTAGCTAAACAGCTGACCTTGTAAGAGGCTTAGGTGTGAACGCTCGTAAGTTTCAGCAGAAAGTCGGCCAAGATTTATTTGTTTCCCTCCAATGAGTGGCCCGCAAGGACCCCGTTTTCTACAAGTGTTGGTCCAATACTCCCTCTAGAGGCAGGGGACTCAGACAGGGCTGCTTTGCGGCCCCCGATCTGGGGCAGGGGCAGTGGGCGGCCAGTGGCCCTGGCAGGAGCCTCTCTGCGTGTGTCCCAGGGACACATCTGCCTGCGAGCCTCGGTCACCTGGCAGGAAGCTACGATGCCCAGACCTATGCTTAGCTGTGCAGCGAGGTGTACTGCGCGGACAGGTTCCACACACACTTCAAGTAAGAGGGCGGCCTGAGTGGAAATGTGAGAGTTTGGGCAGCTGTTCAGACAAAGAAAGCGCCCTTTGGCCTGGGCCTAAATGCTTGTGACACTCCACTGGGCCTGCCGGGCTCTGAGGGCCCTGCCCTGGGCCCCCTGCTCCCCTGCCCTTTGTTCAGTCACAGCAGAGATGGCCACACCCACTCCCTCAGTGAGGGCAGTGTCCCAACCTCCCTCAGCCCCGCCCCCTCTCCGCAGGTTACCATGGACTACAGAGGCTGCATTCTGAGGCCAGGGCGTTCCGAGAATGCCAAGGGCAGACATGATGACCTTAAATGATTTCCTCTTGTGTCAGTTTTGGTAAACTTTAGGAGCTAGGAAATGGTCCACTTGACAGAAATGTTCAAATTTACTGGCATTTCATATATTCTCTGCTCTAACATTGTCCTGACTCTTTCTGTATATTCTTTACTTATGTTTTTGTTTTCCTTAATCAAAGTGTGTCTTTTAAATCTTTTCAAAGAAGATTCTTTGGACTTACTAAATCACCTGAATTTTATACGTTTTCTGTTGTATTAAGTTCTGCTCATATCTTTATTTAACTTTTTTCTATGTTCTCAGGGTTTATTGTTTTCATCTTCTGATGTCAATTAAAACACTTGGTTATTCATTTTAATAAATCTTTTTACTTATAAAGATTTGAACTTTTGAAGATTCCAGCTTACTTGTACGTTTCTAAGGGTCAGGTCCTCTCCATTTTTGCTGGCCTGAGGCTTAGTACACCATATAGCAATGTATATATTGACCTATTTTCCCCTCGACTTTCTGTGATCCCCTACATCTCACCTTTCTTTGCAGACAAGCCATTTGAAATACCCTTAACTTATTTCACAGCCAAAAAGTCTTTGAAATAATGTGTATTCTTTAGAGAAATCTTCTTATATAATTAGGCAGAAAATCTGACCTGCCATAGTTTTCAAAACAGCATAATTTCACTCTTCTCAATGATTAATCTGTTGTATTACACAACCTTTGTGTATTTAGCTTTATCAATGACATGTCCTTTAAAAATGTTTTAGAGATCCTACCAGTCTTTGAAAACATCCTTGTGCCTTGTTTCAGTTCCAGTTTGATGTATATTTTCTGCCTTGCACCCGATTATTCCTACATCTGATGGATGCCCTTGGGAATCTAATTCTGGTATTGATTGTTTTGGCTGATTGTCTCCCCTTGTAGCTGCTTTCTTCATTATTGTGTAAAGTTAGATCATGAGCTCATGTTTAGCTAAACAGCTGACCTTGTAAGAGGCTTAGGTGTGAACGCTCGTAAATTTCAGCAGAAAGTCGGCCAGGATTTATTTGTGTCCCTCCAATGAGTGGCCCGCAAGGACCCCGTTTTCTTCAAGTGTTGGTCCAATACTCCCTCTAGAGGCAGGGGACTCAGACAGGGCTGCTTTGCGGCCCCCGATCTGGGGCAGGGGCAGTGGGCGGCCTGTGGCCCGGGCAGGAGCCTCTCTGCGTGTGTCCCAGGGACCCATCTGCCTGCGAGCCTCGGTCACCTGGCAGGAAGCTACGATGCCCAGACCTATGCTTAGCTGTGCAGCGAGGTGTACTGCGCGGACAGGTTCCACACACACTTCAAGTAAGAGGGCGGCCTGAGTGGAAAGGTGAGAGTTTGGGCAGCTGTGCGGACAAAGAAAGCGCCCTTTGGCCTGGGCCTAAATGCTTGTGACACTCCACTGGGCCTGCCGGGCTGTGAGGGCCCTGCCCTGGGCCCCCTGCTCCCCTGCCCTTTGTTCAGTCACAGCAGAGATGGCCACACCCACTCCCTCAGTGAGGGCAGTGTCCCAACCTCCCTCAGCCCCGCCCCCTCTCCGCAGGTTACCATGGACTACAGAGGCTGCATTCTGAGGCCAGGGCGTTCCGAGAATGCCAAGGGCAGACATGATGACTTTAAATGATTTCCTCTTGTGTCAGTTTTGGTAAACTTTAGGAGCTAGGAAATGGTCCACTTGACAGAAATGTTCAAATTTACTGGCATTTCATATATTCTCTGCTCTAACATTGTCCTGACTCTTTCTGTATATTCTTTACTTATGTTTTTGTTTTCCTTAATCAAAGTGTGTCTTTTAAATCTTTTCAAAGAAGATTCTTTGGACTTACTAAATCACCTGAATTTTATACGTTTTCTGTTGTATTAAGTTCTGCTCCTATCTTCATTTAAATTTTTTCTATGTTCTCAGGGTTTATTGTTTTCATCTTCTGATGTCAATTAAAACACTTGGTTATTCATTTTAATAAATCTTTTTACTTATAAAGATTTGAACTTTTGAAGATTCCAGCTTACTTGTACGTTTCTAAGGGTCAGGTCCTCTCCATTGTTGCTGGCCTAAGGCTTAGTTCACCATATCGCAATGTATATATTGACCTATTTTCCCCTCGACTTTCTGTGATCCCCTACATCTCACCTTTCTTTGAAGACAAGCCATTTGAAATACCCTTAACTTATTTCACAGCCAATAAGTCTTTGAAATAATGGGTATTCTTTAGAGAAATCTTCTTATATAATTAGGCAGAAAATCTGACCTGCCATAGTTTTCAAAACAGCATAATTTCACTCTTCTCAATGATTAATCTGTTGTATTACACAACCTTTGTGTATTTAGCTTTATCAATGACATGTCCTTTAAAAATGTTTTAGAGATCCTACCAGTCTTTGAAAACATCCTTGTGCCTTGTTTCAGTTCCAGTTTTATGTATATTTTCTGCCTTGCACCCGATTATTCCTACATCTGATGGATGCCCTTGGGAATCTAATTCTGGTATTGATTGTTTTGGCTGATTGTCTCCCCTTGTAGCTGCTTTCTTCATTATTGTGTAAAGTTAGATCATGAGCTCATGTTTAGCTAAACAGCTGACCTTGTAAGAGGCTTAGGTGTGAACGCTCGTAAGTTTCAGCAGAAAGTCGGCCAAGATTTATTTGTTTCCCTCCAATGAGTGGCCCGCAAGGACCCCGTTTTCTACAAGTGTTGGTCCAATACTCCCTCTAAAGGCAGGGGACTCAGACAGGGCTGCTTTGCGGCCCCCGATCTGGGGCAGGGGCAGTGGTTGGCCTGTGGCCCGGGCAGGAGCCTCTCTGCGTGTGTCCCAGGGACCCATCTGCCTGCGAGCCTCGGTCACCTGGCAGGAAGCTACGATGCCCAGACCTATGGTTAGCTGTGCAGCGAGGTGTACTGCGCGGACAGGTTCCACACACACTTCAAGTAAGAGGGCGGCCTGAGTGGAAAGGTGAGAGTTTGGGCAGCTGTGCAGACAAAGAAAGCGCCCTTTGGCCTGGGCCTAAATGCTTGTGACACTCCACTGGGCCTGCCGGGCTCTGAGGGCCCTGCCCTGGGCCCCCTGCTCCCCTGCCCTTTGTTCAGTCACAGCAGAGATGGCCACACCCACTCCCTCAGTGAGGGCAGTGTTCCAACCTCCCTCAGCCCCGCCCCCTCTCCGCAGGTTACCATGGACTACAGAGGCTGCATTCTGAGGCCAGGGCGTTCCGAGATTGCCAAGGGCAGACATGATGACCTTAAATGATTTCCTCTTGTGTCAGTTTTGGTAAACTTTAGGAGCTAGGAAATGGTCCACTTGACAGAAATGTTCAAATTTACTGGCATTTCATATATTCTCTGCTCTAACATTGTCCTGACTCTTTCTGTATATTCTTTACTTATGTTTTGGTTTTCCTTAATCAAAGTGTGTCTTTTAAATCTTTTCAAAGAAGATTCTTTGGACTTACTAAATCACCTGAATTTTATACGTTTTCTGTTGTATTAAGTTCTGCTCATATCTTTATTTAACTTTTTTCTATGTTCTCAGGGTTTATTGTTTTCATCTTCTGATGTCAATTAAAACACTTGGTTATTCATTTTAATAAATCTTTTTACTTACAAAGATTTGAACTTTTGAAGATTCCAGCTTACTTGTACGTTTCTAAGGGTCAGGTTCTCTCCACTGTTGCCGGCCTAAGGCTTAGTTCACCATATAGCAATGTATATATTGACCTATTTTCCCCTCGACTTTCTGTGATCCACTACATCTCACCTTTCTGTGCAGACAAGCCATTTGAAATACCCTTAACTTATTTCACAGCCAATAAGGCTTTGAAATAATGTGTATTTTTTAGAGAAATCTTCTTATATAATTAGGCAGAAAATCTGACCTACCATAGTTTTCAAAACAGCATAATTTCACTCTTCTCAATGATTAATCTGTTGTATTACACAACCTTTGTGTATTTAGCTTTATCAATGACATGTCCTTTAAAAATGTTTTAGAGATCCTACCAGTCTTTGAAAACATCCTTGTGCCTTGTTTCAGTTCCAGTTTTATGTATATTTTCTGCCTTGCACCCGATTATTCCTACATCTGATGGATGGCCTTGGGAATCTAATTCTGGTATTGATTGTTTTTGCTGATTGTCTCCCCTTGTAGCTGCTTTCTTCATTATTGTGTAAATTTAGATCATGAGCTCATGTTTAGCTAAACAGCTGACCTTGTAAGAGGCTTAGGTGTGAACGCTCGTAAGATTCAGCAGAAAGTCGGCCAAGATTTATTTGTGTCCCTCCAATGAGTGGCCCGCAAGGACCCCGTTTTCTACAAGTGTTGGTCCAATACTCCCTCTAGAGGCAGGGGACTCAGACAGGGCGGCTTTGCGGCCCCCGATCTGAGGCAGGGGCAGTGGGCGGCCTGTGGCCTGGGCAGGAGCCTCTCCGCGTGTGTCCCAGGGACCAATCTGCCTGCGAACTTCGGTCACCTGGCAGGAAGCTACGATGCCCACACCTATGCTCAACTGTGCAGCGAGATGTACTGTGCGGACAGGTTCCACACACACTTCAAGTAAGAGGGCGGCCTGAGTGGAAAGGTGAGAGTTTGGGCAGCTGTGCAGACAAACAAGGCACCCTTTGTCCGGGGCCTAAATGCTTGTGAGACTCCACTGGGCCTGCCGGGCTCTGAGGGCCCTGCCCTGGGCCCCCTGCTCCCCTGCCCTTTGTTCAGTCACAGCAGAGATGGCTACACCCACTCCCTCAGTGAGGGCAGTGTTCCAACCTCCCTCAGCCCCGTCCCCTCTCCGCAGGTTACCATGGACTACAGAGGCTGCATTCTGAGGCCAGGAAATTCCGAGAATGCCAAGGGCAGACATGATGACCTTAAATGATTTCCTCTTGTGTCAGTTTTGGTAAACTTTAGGAGCTAGGAAATGGTCCCCTTTACAGAAATGTTCAAAGTTACTGGCATTTCATATATTCTCTGCTCTAACATTGTCCTGACTCTTTCTGTGTATTCTTTAATTATGTTTTTGTTTTCCTTTATCAAAGTGTGTCTTTTAAATCTTTTCAAAGAAGATTCTTTGGACTTACTAAATCACCTCAATTTTATACGTTTTCTGTTGTATTAAGTTCTGCTCATATCTTTATTTATCTTTGTTCTATGTTCTCAGGGTTTATTGTTTTCATATTCTGATGTCAATTAAAACACTTGGTTATTCATTTTAATAAATATTTTACTTATAAAGATTTGAACTTTTGAAGATTCCAGCTCACTTGTACGTTTCTAAGGGTCAGGTCCTCTCCATTGTTGCTGGCCTAAGGCTTAGTTCCCCATAAAGCAATGTATATATTGACCTATTTTGCCCTCGACTTTCTGTGATTCCCTACATCTCACCTTTCTTTGCAGACAAGCCATTGGAAATACCCTTAACTTATTTCACAGCCAATAAGTCTTTGAAATAATGTGTATTTTGTAGAGAAATCTTCTTCTATAATTAGGCAGAAAATCTGACCTGCCATAGTTTACAAAACAGCATAATTTCACTCTTCTCAATGATTAATCTGTTGTATTACACAACCTTTGAGTATTTAGCTTTATCAATGACATGTCCTTTAAAAATGTTTTAGAGATCCTACCAGTCTTTGAAAACATCCTTGTGCCTTGTTTCATTTCCAGTTTGATGTATATTTTCTGCCTTGCACCCGATTATTCCTACATCTGATGGATGGCCTTGGGAATCTAATTCTGGTATTGATTGTTTTTGCTGATTGTCTCCCCTTGTAGCTGCTTTCTTCATTATTGTGTAAATTTAGATCATGAGCTCATGTTTAGCTAAACAGCTGACCTTGTAAGAGGCTTAGGTGTGAACGCTCGTAAGATTCAGCAGAAAGTCGGCCAAGATTTATTTGTGTCCCTCCAATGAGTGGCCCGCAGGGACCCCGTTTTCTACAAGTGTTGGTCCAATACTCCCTCTAGAGGCAGGGGACTCAGACAGGGCTGCTTTGCGGCCCCCGATCTGGGGCAGGGGCAGTGGGCGGCCTGTGGCCCGGGCAGGAGACTCTCCGCGTGTGTCCCAGGGACCAATCTGCCTGCGAACTTCGGTCACCTGGCTGGAAGCTACGGTTCCCAGACCTATGCTCAGCTGTGCAGCGATGTGTACTGCGCGGACAGGTTCCACACACACTTCAAGTAAGAGGGCGGCCTGAGTGGAAAGGTGAGAGTTTGGGCACCTGTGCAGACAAAGAAGGCGTGCTTTAGACTGGGCCTAAAAGCTTGTGACACTCCACTGGGCCTGCCGGGCTCTGAGGGCCCTGCCCTGGGCCCCCTGCTCCCCTGCCCTTTGTTCAGTCACAGCAGAGATGGCCACACCCACTCCCTCAGTGAGGGCAGTGTTCCAACCTCCCTCAGCCCCGCCCCCACTCCGCAGGTTACCATGGACTACAGAGGCTGCATTCTGAGGCCAGGGCGTACCGAGAATGCCAAGGGCAGACATGAAGACCTTAAATGATTTTCTCTTGTGTCAGTTTTGGTAAACTTTAGGAGCTAGGAAATGGTCCCCTTTACAGAAATGTTCAAATTTACTGGCATTTCATATATTCTCTGCTATAACATTGTCCTGACTCTTTCTGTATATTCTTTACTTGTGTTTTTGTTTTCCTTAATCAAAGTGTGTCTTTTAAATCTTTTCAAAGAAGATTCTTTGGACTTACTAAATCACCTCAATGTTATACGTTTTCTGTTGTATTAATTTCTGCTCATATCTTTATTTATCTTTGTTCTATGTTCTCAGGGTTTATTGTTTTCATCTTCTGATGTCAATTAAAACTCTTGGTTATTCATTTTAATAAATCGTTTTACTTATAAAGATTTGAACTTTTGAAGATTCCAGCTTACTTGTAAGTTTCTAAGGGTCAGGTCCTCTCCATTGTTGCTGGCCTAAGTCTTAGTTCCCCATACAGCAATGTATATATTGACCTATTTTGCCCTCGACTTTCTGTGATTCCCTACATCTCACCTTTCTTTGCAGACAAGCCATTGGAAATACCCTTAACTTATTTCACAGCCAATAAGTCTTTGAAATAATGTGTATTTTGTAGAGAAATCTTCTTCTATAATTAGGCAGAAAATCTGACCTGCCATAGTTTTCAAAACAGCATAATTTCACTCTTCTCAATGATTAATCTGTTGTATTACACAACCTTTGAGTATTTAGCTTTATCAATGACATGTCCTTTAAAAATGTTTTAGAGATCCTACCAGTCTTTGAAAACATCCTTGTGCCTTGTTTCAGTTCCAGTTTGATGTATATTTTCTGCCTTGCACCCGATTATTCCTACATCTGATGGATGGCCTTGGGAATCTAATTCTGGTATTGATTGTTTTTGCTGATTGTCTCCCCTTGTAGCTGCTTTCTTCATTATTGTGTAAATTTAGATCATGAGCTCATGTTTAGCTAAACAGCTGACCTTGTAAGAGGCTTAGGTGTGAACGCTCGTAAGATTCAGCATAAAGTCGGCCAAGATTTATTTGTGTCCCTCCAATGAGTGGCCCGCAGGGACCCCGTTTTCTACAAGTGTTGGTCCAATACTCCCTCTAGAGGCAGTGGACTCAGACAGGGCTGCTTTGCGGCCCCCGATCTGGGGTAGGGGCAGTGGGCGGCCTGTGGCCCGGGCAGGAGACTCTCCTCGTGTATCCCAGGGACCAATCTGCCTGCGAACTTCGGTCACCTGGCTGGAAGCTACGGTTCCCAGACCTATGATCACCTGTGCAGCGATGTGTACTGCGCGGAGAGGTTCCACACACACTTCAAGTAAGAGGGCGGCCTGAGTGGAAAGGTGAGAGTTTGGGCACCTGTGCAGACAAAGAAGGCGCGCTTTAGCCTGGGCCTAAATGCTTGTGACACTCCACTGGGCCTGCCGGGCTCTGAGGGCCCTGCCCTGGGCCCCCTGCTCCCCTGCACATTGTTCAGTCACAGCAGAGATGGACACACCCACTCCCTCAGTGAGGGCAGTGTTCCAACCTCCCTCAGCCCCGCCCCCACTCCGCAGGTTACCATGGACTACAGAGGCTGCATTCTGAGGCCAGGGCGTTCCGAGAATGCCAAGGGCAGACATGATGACCTTAAATGATTTCCTCTTGTGTCAGTTTTGGTAAACTTTAGGAGCTAGGAAATGGTCCCCTTTACAGAAATGTTCAAATTTACTGGCATTTCATATATTCTCTGCTCTAACATTGTCCTGACTCTTTCTGTATATTCTTTACTTATGTTTTTGTTTTCCTTAATCAAAGTGTGTCTTTTAAATCTTTTCAAAGAAGATTCTATGGACTTACTAAATCACCTCAATTTTATACGTTTTCTGTTGTATTAAGTTCTGCTCATATCTTTATTTATCTTTTTTCTATGTTCTCAGGGTTTATTGTTTTCATATTCTGATGTCAATTAAAACACTTGGTTATTCATTTTAATAAATATTTTACTTATAAAGATTTGAACTTTTGAAGATTCCAGCTTACTTGTACGTTTCTAAGGGTCAGGTCCTCTCCATTGTTGCTGGCCTAAGGCTTAGTTCCCCATAAAGCAATGTATATATTGACCTATTTTGCCCTCGACTTTCTGTGATTCCCTACATCTCACCTTTCTTTGCAGACAAGCCATTGGAAATACCCTTAACTTATTTCACAGCCAATAAGTCTTTGAAATAATGTGTATTTTGTAGACAAATCTTCTTCTATAATTAGGCAGAAAATCTGACCTGCCATAGTTTTCAAAACAGCATAATTTCACTCTTCTCAATGATTAATCTGTTGTATTACACAACCTTTGAGTATTTAGCTTTATCAATGACATGTCCTTTAAAAATGTTTTAGAGATCCTACCAGTCTTTGAAAACATCCTTGTGCCTTGTTTCAGTTCCAGTTTGATGTATATTTTCTGCCTTGCACCCGATTATTCCTACATCTGATGGATGGCCTTGGGAATCTAATTCTGGTATTGATTGTTTTTGCTGATTGTCTCCCCTTGTAGCTGCTTTCTTCATTATTGTGTAAATTTAGATCATGAGCTCATGTTTAGCTAAACAGCTGACCTTGTAAGAGGCTTAGGTGTGAACGCTCGTAAGATTCAGCAGAAAGTCGGCCAAGATTTATTTGTGTCCCTCCAATGAGTGGCCCGCAGGGACCCCGTTTTCTACAAGTGTTGGTCCAATACTCCCTCTAGAGGCAGGGGACTCAGACAGGGCTGCTTTGCGGCCCCCGATCTGAGGCAGGGGCAGTGGGCGGCATGTGGCCTGGGCAGGAGCCTCTCAGCGTGTGTCCCAGGGACCAATCTGCCTGCGAACTTCGGTCACCTGGCAGGAAGCTACGATGCCCAGACCTATGCTCAACTGTGCAGCGAGATGTACTGTGCGGACAGGTTCCACACACACTTCAAGTAAGAGGGCGGCCTGAGTGGAAAGGTGAGAGTTTGGGCAGCTGTGCAGACAAAGAAGGCACCCTTTGTCCGGGGCCTAAATGCTTGTGAGACTCCACTGGGCCTGCCGGGCTCTGAGGGCCCTGCCCTGGGCCCCCTGCTCCCCTGCCCTTTGTTCAGTCACAGCAGAGATGGCTACACCCACTCCCTCAGTGAGGGCAGTGTTCCAACCTCCCTCAGCCCCGTCCCCTCTCCACAGGTTACCATGGACTACAGAGGCTGCATTCTGAGGCCAGGTAATTCCGAGAATGCCGAGGGCAGACATGATGACCTTAAATGATTTCCTCTTGTGTCAGTTTTGGTAAACTTTTGGAGCTAGGAAATGGTCCCCTTTACAGAAATGTTCAAAGTTACTGGCATTTCATATATTCTCTGCTCTAACATTGTCCTGACTCTTTCTGTGTATTCTTTACTTATGTTTTTGTTTTCCTTTATCAAAGTGTGTCTTTTAAATCTTTTCAAAGAAGATTCTTTGGACTTACTAAATCACCTCAATTTTATACGTTTTCTGTTGTATTAAGTTCTGCTCATATCTTTATTTATCTTTTTTCTATGTTCTCAGGGTTTATTGTTTTCATATTCTGATGTCAATTAAAACACTTGGTTATTCATTTTAATAAATATTTTACTTATAAAGATTTGAACTTTTGAAGATTCCAGCTTACTTGTACGTTTCTAAGGGTCAGGTCCTCTCCATTGTTGCTGGCCTAAGGCTTAGTTCCCCATAAAGCAATGTATATATTGACCTATTTTGCCCTCGACTTTCTGTGATTCCCTACATCTCACCTTTCTTTGCAGACAAGCCATTGGAAATACCCTTAACTTATTTCACAGCCAATAAGTCTTTGAAATAATGTGTATTTTGTAGAGAAATCTTCTTCTATAATTAGGCAGAAAATCTGACCTGCCATAGTTTTCAAAACAGCATAATTTCACTCTTCTCAATGATTAATCTGTTGTATTACACAACCTTTGAGTATTTAGCTTTATCAATGACATGTCCTTTAAAAATGTTTTAGAGATCCTACCAGTCTTTGAAAACATCCTTGTGCCTTGTTTCAGTTCCAGTTTGATGTATATTTTCTGCCTTGCACCCGATTATTCCTACATCTGATGGATGGCCTTGGGAATCTAATTCTGGTATTGATTGTTTTTGCTGATTGTCTCCCCTTGTAGCTGCTTTCTTCATTATTGTGTAAATTTAGATCATGAGCTCATGTTTAGCTAAACAGCTGACCTTGTAAGAGGCTTAGGTGTGAACGCTCGTAAGATTCAGCAGAAAGTCGGCCAAGATTTATTTGTGTCCCTCCAATGAGTGGCCCGCAAGGACCCCGTTTTCTACAAGTGTTGGTCCAATACTCCCTCTAGAGGCAGGGGACTCAGACAGGGCTGCTTTGCGGCCCCCGATCTGAGGCAGGGACAGTGGGCGGACTGTGGCCTGGGCAGGAGCCTCTCCGCGTGTGTCCCAGGGACCAATCTGCCTGCGAACTTCGGTCACCTGGCAGGAAGCTACGATGCCCAGACCTATGCTCAACTGTGCAGCGAGGTGTACTGCGCGGACAGGTTCCACACACACTTCAAGTAAGAGGGCGGCCTGAGTGGAAATGTGAGAGTTTGGGCACCTGTGCAGACAAAGAAAGCGCCCTTTGGCCTGGGCCTAAATGCTTGTGACACTCCACTGGGCCTGCCGGGCTCTGAGGGCCCTGCCCTGGGCCCCCTGCTCCCCTGCCCTTTGTTCAGTCACAGCAGAGATGGCCACACCCACTCCCTCAGTGAGGGCAGTGTCCCAACCTCCCTCAGCCCCGCCCCCTCTCCGCAGGTTACCATGGACTACAGAGGCTGCATTCTGAGGCCAGGGCGTTCCGAGAATGCCAAGGGCAGACATGATGACCTTAAATGATTTCCTCTTGTGTCAGTTTTGGTAAACTTTAGGAGCTAGGAAATGGTCCACTTGACAGAAATGTTCAAATTTACTGGCATTTCATATATTCTCTGCTCTAACATTGTCCTGACTCTTTCTGTATATTCTTTACTTATGTTTTTGTTTTCCTTAATCAAAGTGTGTCTTTTAAATCTTTTCAAAGAAGATTCTTTGGACTTACTAAATCACCTGAATTTTATACGTTTTCTGTTGTATTAAGTTCTGCTCCTATCTTTATTTAACTTTTTTCTATGTTCTCAGGGTTTATTGTTTTCATCTTCTGATGTCAATTAAAACACTTGGTTATTCATTTTAATAAATCTTTTTACTTATAAAGATTTGAACTTTTGAAGATTCCAGCTTACTTGTACGTTTCAAAGGGTCAGGTCCTCTCCACTGTTGCCGGACTAAGGCTTAGTTCACCATATAGCAATGTATATATTGACCTATTTTCCCCTCGACTTTCTGTGATCCCCTACATCTCACCTTTCTTTGCAGACAAGCCATTTGAAATACCCTTAACTTATTTCACAGCCAATAAGGCTTTGAAATAATGTTTATTTTTTAGAGAAATCTTCTTATATAATTAGGCAGAAAATCTGACCTACCATAGTTTTCAAAACAGCATAATTTCACTCTTCTCAATGATTAAACTGTTGTATTACACCATTGTATATTTAGCTTTATCAATGACATGTCCTTTAAAAATGTTTTAGAGATCCTACCAGTCTTTGAAAACATCCTTGTGCCTTGTTTCAGTTCCAGTTTGATGTATATTTTCTGCCTTGCACCCGATTATTCCTACATCTGATGGATGGCCTTGGGAATCTAATTCTGGTATTGATTGTTTTGGCTGATTGTCTCCCCTTGTAGCTGCTTTCTTCATTATTGTGTAAATTTAGATCATGAGCTCATGTTTAGCTAAACAGCTGACCTTGTAAGAGGCTTAGGTGTGAACGCTCGTAAGTTTCAGAAGAAAGACGGCAAAGATTTATTTGTGTCCCTCCAATGAGTGGCCCTCCAGGACCCCGTGTTTTACAAGTGTTTGTCCAATACACCCTCTAGAGGCAGGGGACACAGGCAGGGCTGCTTTGCGGCCCCCGAACTGGGGCAGGGTCAGTGGGCGGCCTGTGGTCCGGGCAGGAGCCTCTCCGCGTGTGTCCCAGGGACCCATCTGCCTGTGAGCCTCGGTCACCTGGCAGGAAGCTACGATGCCCAGACATATGCTTAGCTGTGCAGCGAGGTGTACTGCGCGGACAGGTTCCACACACACTTCAAGTAAGAGGGCGGCCTGAGTGGAAAGGTGAGAGTTTGGGCAGCTGTGCAGACAAAGAAAGCGCCCTTTGGCCTGGGCCTAAATGCTTGTGACACTCCACTGGGCCTGCCGGGCTCTGAGGGCCCTGCCCTGCGCCCCCTGCTCCCCTGCCCTTTGTTCAGTCACAGCAGAGATGGCCACACCCACTCCCTCAGTGAGGGCAGTGTTCCAACCTCCCTCAGCCCCGCCCCCTCTCCGCAGGTTACCATGGACTACAGAGGCTGCATTCTGAGGCCAGGGCGTTCCGAGAATGCCAAGGGCAGACATGATGACCTTAAATGATTTCCTCTTGTGTCAGTTTTGGTAAACTTTAGGAGCTAGGAAATGGTCCACTTGACAGAAATGTTCAAATTTACTGGCATTTCATATATTCTCTGCTCTAACATTGTCCTGACTCTTTCTGTATATTCTTTACTTATGTTTTTGTTTTCCTTAATCAAAGTGTGTCTTTTAAATCTTTTCAAAGAAGATTCTTTGGACTTACTAAATCACCTGAATTTTATACGTTTTCTGTTGTATTAAGTTCTGCTCATATCTTTATTTAAATTTTTTCTATGTTCTCAGGGTTTATTCTTTTCATCTTCTGATGTCAATTAAAACACTTGGTTATTCATTTTAATAAACCTTTTTACTTATAAAAATTTGAACTTTTGAAGATTCCAGCTTACTTGTACGTTTCTAAGGGTCAGGTCCTCTCCACTGTTGCCGTCCTAAGGCTTAGTTCACCATATAGCAATGTATATATTGACCTATTTTCCCCTCGACTTTCTGTGATCCACTACATCTCACCTTTCTTTGCAGACAAGCCATTTGAAATACCCTTAACTTATTTCACAGCCAATAAGGCTTTGAAATAATGTTTATTTTTTAGAGAAATCTTCTTATATAATTAGGCAGAAAATCTGACCTGCCATAGTTTTCAAAACAGCATAATTTCACTCTTCTCAATGATTAATCTGTTGTATTACACAACCTTTGTGTATTTAGCTTTATCTATGACATGATCTTTAAAAATGTTTTAGAGATCCTACCAGTCTTTGAAAACATCCTCGTGCCTTGTTTCATTTCCAGTTTTATGTATATTTTCTGCCTTGCACCCGATTATTCCTACATCTGATGGATGGCCTTGGGAATCTAATTCTGGTATTGATTGTTTTGGCTGATTGTCTCCCCTTGTAGCTGCTTTCTTCATGATTGTGTAAATTTAGATCATGAGCTCATGTTTAGCTAAACAGATGACCTTGTAAGAGGCTTAGGTGTGAACGCTCGTAAGTTTCAGAAGAAAGACAGCAAAGATTTATTTGTGTCCCTCCAATGAGTGGCCCTCAAGGACCCCGTTTTCTACAAGTGTTGGTCCAATACTCCCTCTACATGCAGGGGACTCAGAGAGGGCTGCTTTGTGGCCCCCGATCTGGGGCAGGGGCTGTGTGCGGCACGTGGCCCGGGCAGGAGCCTCTCCGCGTGTGTCCCAGGGACCCATCTGCCTGTGAGCCTCGGTCACCTGGCAGGAAGCTACGATGCCCAGACCTATGCTTAGCTGTGCAGCGAGGTGTACTGCACGGACAGGTTCCACACACACTTCAAGTAAGAGGGCGGCCTGAGTGGAAAGGTGAGAGTTTGGGCAGCTGTGCAGACAAAGAAAGCGCCCTTTGGCCTGGGCCTAAATGCTTGTGACACTCCACTGGGCCTGCCGGGCTCTGAGGGCCCTGCCCTGGGCCCCCTGCTCCCCTGCCCTTTGTTCAGTCACAGCAGAGATGGCCACACCCACTCCCTCAGTGAGGGCAGTGTTCCAACCTCCCTCAGCCCCGCCCCCTCTCCGCAGGTTACCATGGACTACAGAGGCTGCATTCTGAGGCCAGGGCGTTCCGAGATTGCCAAGGGCAGACATGATGACCTTAAATGATTTCCTCTTGTGTCAGTTTTGGTAAACTTTAGGAGCTAGGAAATGGTCCACTTGACAGAAATGTTCAAATTTACTGGCATTTCATATATTCTCTGCTCTAAC
Organism: Mesoplodon mirus; assembly: GCF_964341445.2. Classification (NCBI taxonomy): domain Eukaryota; kingdom Metazoa; phylum Chordata; class Mammalia; order Artiodactyla; family Ziphiidae; genus Mesoplodon; species Mesoplodon mirus. The sequence continues at coordinate 142,926,249 of NC_138976.1, read as the reverse complement.
ATTGTCCTGACTCTTTCTGTATATTCTTTACTTATGTTTTTGCTTTCCTTAATCAAAGTGTGTCTTTTAAATCTTTTCAAAGAAGATTCTTTGGACTTACTAAATCACCTGAATTTTATACGTTTTCTGTTGTATTAAGTTCTGCTCCTATCTTTATTTATCTTTGTTCTATGTTCTCAGGGTTTATTGTTTTCATCTTCTGATGTCAATTAAAACACTTGGTTATTCATTTTAATAAATCTTTTTACTTATAAAGATTTGAACTTTTGAAGATTCCAGCTTACTTGTACGTTTCTAAGGGTCAGGTTCTCTCCACTGTTGCCGGCCTAAGGCTTAGTTCACCATATAGCAATGTATATATTGACCTATTTTCCCCTCGACTTTCTGTGATCCACTACATCTCAACTTTCTGTGCAGACAAGCCATTTGAAATACCCTTAACTTATTTCACAGCCAATAAGGCTTTGAAATAATGTGTATTTTTTAGAGAAATCTTCTTATATAATTAGGCAGAAAATCTGACCTACCATAGTTTTCAAAACAGCATAATTTCACTCTTCTCAATGATTAATCTGTTGTATTACACAACCTTTGTGTATTTAGCTTTATCAATGACATGTCCTTTAAAAATGTTTTAGAGATCCTACCAGTCTTTGAAAACATCCTTGTGCCTTGTTTCAGTTCCAGTTTTATGTATATTTTCTGCCTTGCACCCGATTATTCCTACATCTGATGGATGCCCTTGGGAATCTAATTCTGGTATTGATTGTTTTGGCTGATTGTCTCCCCTTGTAGCTGCTTTCTTCATTATTGTGTAAAGTTAGATCATGAGCTCATGTTTAGCTAAACAGCTGACCTTGTAAGAGGCTTAGGTGTGAACGCTCGTAAGTTTCAGCAGAAAGTCGGCCAAGATTTATTTGTTTCCCTCCAATGAGTGGCCCGCAAGGACCCCGTTTTCTACAAGTGTTGGTCCAATACTCCCTCTAGAGGCAGGGGACTCAGACAGGGCTGCTTTGCGGCCCCCGATCTGGGGCAGGGGCAGTGGGCGGCCTGTGGCCCTGGCAGGAGCCTCTCTGCGTGTGTCCCAGGGACCCATCTGCCTGCGAGCCTCGGTCACCTGGCAGGAAGCTACGATGCCCAGACCTATGCTTAGCTGTGCAGCGAGGTGTACTGCGCGGACAGGTTCCACACACACTTCAAGTAAGAGGGCGGCCTGAGTGGAAATGTGAGAGTTTGGGCACCTGTGCAGACAAAGAAAGCGCCCTTTGGCCTGGGCCTAAATGCTTGTGACACTCCACTGGGCCTGCCGGGCTCTGAGGGCCCTGCCCTGGGCCCCCTGCTCCCCTGCCCTTTGTTCAGTCACAGCAGAGATGGCCACACCCACTCCCTCAGTGAGGGCAGTGTCCCAACCTCCCTCAGCCCCGCCCCCTCTCCGCAGGTTACCATGGACTACAGAGGCTGCATTCTGAGGCCAGGGCGTTCCGAGAATGCCAAGGGCAGACATGATGACCTTAAATGATTTCCTCTTGTGTCAGTTTTGGTAAACTTTAGGAGCTAGGAAATGGTCCACTTGACAGAAATGTTCAAATTTACTGGCATTTCATATATTCTCTGCTCTAACATTGTCCTGACTCTTTCTGTATATTCTTTACTTATGTTTTTGTTTTCCTTAATCAAAGTGTGTCTTTTAAATCTTTTCAAAGAAGATTCTTTGGACTTACTAAATCACCTGAATTTTATACGTTTTCTGTTGTATTAAGTTCTGCTCATATCTTTATTTAACTTTTTTCTATGTTCTCAGGGTTTATTGTTTTCATCTTCTGATGTCAATTAAAACACTTGGTTATTCATTTTAATAAATCTTTTTACTTATAAAGATTTGAACTTTTGAAGATTCCAGCTTACTTGTACGTTTCTAAGGGTCAGGTCCTCTCCATTTTTGCTGGCCTGAGGCTTAGTACACCATATAGCAATGTATATATTGACCTATTTTCCCCTCGACTTTCTGTGATCCCCTACATCTCACCTTTCTTTGCAGACAAGCCATTTGAAATACCCTTAACTTATTTCACAGCCAAAAAGTCTTTGAAATAATGTGTATTCTTTAGAGAAATCTTCTTATATAATTAGGCAGAAAATCTGACCTGCCATAGTTTTCAAAACAGCATAATTTCACTCTTCTCAATGATTAATCTGTTGTATTACACAACCTTTGTGTATTTAGCTTTATCAATGACATGTCCTTTAAAAATGTTTTAGAGATCCTACCAGTCTTTGAAAACATCCTTGTGCCTTGTTTCAGTTCCAGTTTGATGTATATTTTCTGCCTTGCACCCGATTATTCCTACATCTGATGGATGCCCTTGGGAATCTAATTCTGGTATTGATTGTTTTGGCTGATTGTCTCCCCTTGTAGCTGCTTTCTTCATTATTGTGTAAAGTTAGATCATGAGCTCATGTTTAGCTAAACAGCTGACCTTGTAAGAGGCTTAGGTGTGAACGCTCGTAAGTTTCAGCAGAAAGTCGGCCAGGATTTATTTGTGTCCCTCCAATGAGTGGCCCGCAAGGACCCCGTTTCCTTCAAGTGTTGGTCCAATACTCCCTCTAGAGGCAGGGGACTCAGACAGGGCTGCTTTGCGGCCCCCGATCTGGGGCAGGGGCAGTGGGCGGCCTGTGGCCCGGGCAGGAGCCTCTCTGCGTGTGTCCCAGGGACCCATCTGCCTGCGAGCCTCGGTCACCTGGCAGGAAGCTACGATGCCCAGACCTATGGTTAGCTGTGCAGCGAGGTGTACTGCGCGGACAGGTTCCACACACACTTCAAGTAAGAGGGCGGCCTGAGTGGAAAGGTGAGAGTTTGGGCAGCTGTGCAGACAAAGAAAGCGCCCTTTGGCCTGGGCCTAAATGCTTGTGACACTCCACTGGGCCTGCCGGGCTCTGAGGGCCCTGCCCTGGGCCCCCTGCTCCCCTGCCCTTTGTTCAGTCACAGCAGAGATGGCCACACCCACTCCCTCAGTGAGGGCAGTGTTCCAACCTCCCTCAGCCCCGCCCCCTCTCCGCAGGTTACCATGGACTACAGAGGCTGCATTCTGAGGCCAGGGCGTTCCGAGATTGCCAAGGGCAGACATGATGACCTTAAATGATTTCCTCTTGTGTCAGTTTTGGTAAACTTTAGGAGCTAGGAAATGGTCCACTTGACAGAAATGTTCAAATTTACTGGCATTTCATATATTCTCTGCTCTAACATTGTCCTGACTCTTTCTGTATATTCTTTACTTATGTTTTGGTTTTCCTTAATCAAAGTGTGTCTTTTAAATCTTTTCAAAGAAGATTCTTTGGACTTACTAAATCACCTGAATTTTATACGTTTTCTGTTGTATTAAGTTCTGCTCATATCTTTATTTAACTTTTTTCTATGTTCTCAGGGTTTATTGTTTTCATCTTCTGATGTCAATTAAAACACTTGGTTATTCATTTTAATAAATCTTTTTACTTATAAAGATTTGAACTTTTGAAGATTCCAGCTTACTTGTACGTTTCTAAGGGTCAGGTTCTCTCCACTGTTGCCGGCCTAAGGCTTAGTTCACCATATAGCAATGTATATATTGACCTATTTTCCCCTCGACTTTCTGTGATCCACTACATCTCACCTTTCTGTGCAGACAAGCCATTTGAAATACCCTTAACTTATTTCACAGCCAATAAGGCTTTGAAATAATGTGTATTTTTTAGAGAAATCTTCTTATATAATTAGGCAGAAAATCTGACCTACCATAGTTTTCAAAACAGCATAATTTCACTCTTCTCAATGATTAATCTGTTGTATTACACAACCTTTGTGTATTTAGCTTTATCAATGACATGTCCTTTAAAAATGTTTTAGAGATCCTACCAGTCTTTGAAAACATCCTTGTGCCTTGTTTCAGTTCCAGTTTTATGTATATTTTCTGCCTTGCACCCGATTATTCCTACATCTGATGGATGCCCTTGGGAATCTAATTCTGGTATTGATTGTTTTGGCTGATTGTCTCCCCTTGTAGCTGCTTTCTTCATTATTGTGTAAAGTTAGATCATGAGCTCATGTTTAGCTAAACAGCTGACCTTGTAAGAGGCTTAGGTGTGAACGCTCGTAAGTTTCAGCAGAAAGTCGGCCAAGATTTATTTGTTTCCCTCCAATGAGTGGCCCGCAAGGACCCCGTTTTCTACAAGCGTTGGTCCAATACTCCCTCTAAAGGCAGGGGACTCAGACAGGGCTGCTTTGCGGCCCCCGATCTGGGGCAGGGGCAGTGGTTGGCCTGTGGCCCGGGCAGGAGCCTCTCTGCGTGTGTCCCAGGGACCCATCTGCCTGCGATCCTCGGTCACCTGGCAGGAAGCTACGATGCCCAGACCTATGGTTAGCTGTGCAGCGAGGTGTACTGCGCGGACAGGTTCCACACACACTTCAAGTAAGAGGGCGGCCTGAGTGGAAATGTGAGAGTTTGGGCACCTGTGCAGACAAAGAAAGCGCCCTTTGGCCTGGGCCTAAATGCTTGTGACACTCCACTGGGCCTGCCGGGCTCTGAGGGCCCTGCCCTGGGCCCCCTGCTCCCCTGCCCTTTGTTCAGTCACAGCAGAGATGGCCACACCCACTCCCTCAGTGAGGGCAGTGTTCCAACCTCCCTCAGCCCCGCCCCCTCTCCGCAGGTTACCATGGACTACAGAGGCTGCATTCTGAGGCCAGGGCGTTCCGAGATTGCCAAGGGCAGACATGATGACCTTAAATGATTTCCTCTTGTGTCAGTTTTGGTAAACTTTAGGAGCTAGGAAATGGTCCACTTGACAGAAATGTTCAAATTTACTGGCATTTCATATATTCTCTGCTCTAACATTGTCCTGACTCTTTCTGTATATTCTTTACTTATGTTTTTGTTTTCCTTAATCAAAGTGTGTCTTTTAAATCTTTTCAAAGAAGATTCTTTGGACTTACTAAATCACCTGAATTTTATACGTTTTCTGTTGTATTAAGTTCTGCTCCTATCTTTATTTATCTTTGTTCTATGTTCTCAGGGTTTATTGTTTTCATCTTCTGATGTCAATTAAAACACTTGGTTATTCATTTTAATAAATCTTTTTACTTATAAAGATTTGAACTTTTGAAGATTCCAGCTTACTTGTACGTTTCTAAGGGTCAGGTTCTCTCCACTGTTGCCGGCCTAAGGCTTAGTTCACCATATAGCAATGTATATATTGACCTATTTTCCCCTCGACTTTCTGTGATCCACTACATCTCACCTTTCTGTGCAGACAAGCCATTTGAAATACCCTTAACTTATTTCACAGCCAATAAGGCTTTGAAATAATGTGTATTTTTTAGAGAAATCTTCTTATATAATTAGGCAGAAAATCTGACCTGCCATAGTTTTCAAAACAGCATAATTTCACTCTTCTCAATGATTAATCTGTTGTATTACACAACCTTTGTGTATTTAGCTTTATCAATGACATGTCCTTTAAAAATGTTTTAGAGATCCTACCAGTCTTTGAAAACATCCTTGTGCCTTGTTTCAGTTCCAGTTTTATGTATATTTTCTGCCTTGCACCCGATTATTCCTACATCTGATGGATGCCCTTGGGAATCTAATTCTGGTATTGATTGTTTTGGCTGATTGTCTCCCCTTGTAGCTGCTTTCTTCATTATTGTGTAAAGTTAGATCATGAGCTCATGTTTAGCTAAACAGCTGACCTTGTAAGAGGCTTAGGTGTGAACGCTCGTAAGTTTCAGCAGAAAGTCGGCCAGGATTTATTTGTGTCCCTCCAATGAGTGGCCAGCAAGGACCCCGTTTTCTTCAAGTGTTGGTCCAATACTCCCTCTAGAGGCAGGGGACTCAGACAGGGCCGCTTTGCGGCCCCCGATCTGGGGCAGGGGCAGTGGGCGGCCTGTGGCCCGGGCAGGAGCCTCTCTGCGTGTGTCCCAGGGACCCATCTGCCTGCGAGCCTCGGTCACCTGGCAGGAAGCTACGATGCCCAGACCTATGCTTAGCTGTGCAGCGAGGTGTACTGCGCGGACAGGTTCCACACACACTTCAAGTAAGAGGGCGGCCTGAGTGGAAAGGTGAGAGTTTGGGCAGCTGTGCAGACAAAGAAAGCGCCCTTTGGCCTGGGCCTAAATGCTTGTGACACTCCACTGGGCCTGCCGGGCTGTGAGGGCCCTGCCCTGGGCCCCCTGCTCCCCTGCCCTTTGTTCAGTCACAGCAGAGATGGCCACACCCACTCCCTCAGTGAGGGCAGTGTCCCAACCTCCCTCAGCCCCGCCCCCTCTCCGCAGGTTACCATGGACTACAGAGGCTGCATTCTGAGGCCAGGGCGTTCCGAGAATGCCAAGGGCAGACATGATGACCTTAAATGATTTCCTCTTGTGTCAGTTTTGGTAAACTTTAGGAGCTAGGAAATGGTCCACTTGACAGAAATGTTCAAATTTACTGGCATTTCATATATTCTCTGCTCTAACATTGTCCTGACTCTTTCTGTATATTCTTTACTTATGTTTTTGTTTTCCTTAATCAAAGTGTGTCTTTTAAATCTTTTCAAAGAAGATTCTTTGGACTTACTAAATCACCTGAATTTTATACGTTTTCTGTTGTATTAAGTTCTGCTCATATCTTTATTTAACTTTTTTCTATGTTCTCAGGGTTTATTGTTTTCATCTTCTGATGTCAATTAAAACACTTGGTTATTCATTTTAATAAATCTTTTTACTTATAAAGATTTGAACTTTTGAAGATTCCAGCTTACTTGTACGTTTCTAAGGGTCAGGTCCTCTCCATTGTTGCTGGCCTGAGGCTTAGTTCACCATATCGCAATGTATATATTGACCTATTTTCCCCTCGACTTTCTGTGATCCCCTACATCTCACCTTTCTTTGAAGACAAGCCATTTGAAATACCCTTAACTTATTTCACAGCCAGTAAGTCTTTGAAATAATGGGTATTCTTTAGAGAAATCTTCTTATATAATTAGGCAGAAAATCTGACCTGCCATAGTTTTCAAAACAGCATAATTTCACTCTTCTCAATGATTAATCTGTTGTATTACACAACCTTTGTGTATTTAGCTTTATCAATGACATGTCCTTTAAAAATGTTTTAGAGATCCTACCAGTCTTTGAAAACATCCTTGTGCCTTGTTTCAGTTCCAGTTTTATGTATATTTTCTGCCTTGCACCCGATTATTCCTACATCTGATGGATGCCCTTGGGAATCTAATTCTGGTATTGATTGTTTTGGCTGATTGTCTCCCCTTGTAGCTGCTTTCTTCATTATTGTGTAAAGTTAGATCATGAGCTCATGTTTAGCTAAACAGCTGACCTTGTAAGAGGCTTAGGTGTGAACGCTCGTAAGTTTCAGCAGAAAGTCGGCCAAGATTTATTTGTTTCCCTCCAATGAGTGGCCCGCAAGGACCCCGTTTTCTACAAGTGTTGGTCCAATACTCCCTCTAGAGGCAGGGGACTCAGACAGGGCTGCTTTGCGGCCCCCGATCTGGGGCAGGGGCAGTGGGCGGCCTGTGGCCCAGGCAGGAGCCTCTCTGCGTGTGTCCCAGGGACCCATCTGCCTGCGAGCCTCGGTCACCTGGCAGGAAGCTACGATGCCCAGACCTATGCTTAGCTGTGCAGCGAGGTGTACTGCGCGGACAGGTTCCACACACACTTCAAGTAAGAGGGCGGCCTGAGTGGAAAGGTGAGAGTTTGGGCAGCTGTGCAGACAAAGAAAGCGCCCTGTGGCCTGGGCCTAAATGCTTGTGACACTCCACTGGGCCTGCCGGGCTCTGAGGGCCCTGCCCTGGGCCCCCTGCTCCCCTGCCCTTTGTTCAGTCACAGCAGAGATGGCCACACCCACTCCCTCAGTGAGGGCAGTGTCCCAACCTCCCTCAGCCCCGCCCCCTCTCCGCAGGTTACCATGGACTACAGAGGCTGCATTCTGAGGCCAGGGCGTTCCGAGAATGCCAAGGGCAGACATGATGACCTTAAATGATTTCCTCTTGTGTCAGTTTTGGTAAACTTTAGGAGCTAGGAAATGGTCCACTTGACAGAAATGTTCAAATTTACTGGCATTTCATATATTCTCTGCTCTAACATTGTCCTGACTCTTTCTGTATATTCTTTACTTATGTTTTTGTTTTCCTTAATCAAAGTGTGTCTTTTAAATCTTTTCAAAGAAGATTCTTTGGACTTACTAAATCACCTGAATTTTATACATTTTCTGTTGTATTAAGTTCTGCTCATATCTTTATTTAACTTTTTTCTATGTTCTCAGGGTTTATTGTTTTCATCTTCTGATGTCAATTAAAACACTTGGTTATTCATTTTAATAAATCTTTTTACTTATAAAGATTTGAACTTTTGAAGATTCCAGCTTACTTGTACGTTTCTAAGGGTCAGGTCCTCTCCATTGTTTCTGGCCTAAGACTTAGTTCACCATATCGCAATGTATATATTGACCTATTTTCCCCTCGACTTTCTGTGATCCCCTACATCTCACCTTTCTTTGCAGACAAGCCATTTGAAATACCCTTAACTTATTTCACAGCCAATAAGTCTTTGAAATAATGGTAATTTTTTGAGAAATCTTCTTATATAATTAGGCAGAAAATCTGACCTGCCATAGTTTTCAAAACAGCATAATTTCACTCTTCTCAATGATTAATCTGTTGTATTACACAACCTTTGTGTATTTAGCTTTATCAATGACATATCCTTGAAAAATGTTTTAGAGATCCTACCAGTCTTTGAAAACATCCTTGTGCCTTGTTTCAGTTCCAGTTTTATGTATATTTTCTGCCTTGCACCCGATTATTCCTACATCTGATGGATGCCCTTGGGAATCTAATTCTGGTATTGATTGTTTTGGCTGATTGTCTCCCCTTGTAGCTGCTTTCTTCATTATTGTGTAAAGTTAGATCATGAGCTCATGTTTAGCTAAACAGCTGACATTGTAAGAGGCTTAGGTGTGAACGCTCGTAAGTTTCAGCAGAAAGTCGGCCAAGATTTATTTGTTTCCCTCCAATGAGTGGCCCGCAAGGACCCCGTTTTCTACAAGTGTTGGTCCAATACTCCCTCTAGAGGCAGGGGACTCAGACAGGGCTGCTTTGCGGCCCCCGATCTGGGGCAGGGGCAGTGGGCGGCCTGTGGCCCGGGCAGGAGCCTCTCTGCGTGTGTCCCAGGGACCCATCTGCCTGCGAGCCTCGGTCACCTGGCAGGAAGCTACGATACCCAGACCTATACTTAGCTGTGCAGCGAGGTGTACTGGGCGGACAGGTTCCACACACACTTCAAGTAAGAGGGCGGCCTGAGTGGAAAGGTGAGAGTTTGGGCAGCTGTGCAGACAAAGAAAGCGCCCTTTGGCCTGGGCCTAAATGCTTGTGACACTCCACTGGGCCTGCCGGGCTCTGAGGGCCCTGCCCTGGGCCCCCTGCTCCCCTGCCCTTTGTTCAGTCACAGCAGAGATGGCCACACCCACTCCCTCAGTGAGGGCAGTGTTCCAACCTCCCTCAGCCCCGCCCCCTCTCCGCAGTTTACCAAGCACTACAGAGGCTGCATTCTGAGGCCAGGGCGTTCCGAGAATGCCAAGGGCAGACATGATGACCTTAAATGATTTCCTCTTGTGTCAGGTTTGGTAAACTTTAGGAGCTAGGAAATGGTCCACTTTACAGAAATGTTCAAATTTACTGGCATTTCATATATTCTCTGCTCTAACATTGTCCTGACTCTTTCTGTATATTCTTTACTTATGTTTTTGTTTTCCTTAATCAAAGTGTGTCTTTTAAATCTTTTCAAAGAAGATTCTTTGGACTTAATAAATCACCTGAATTTTATACGTTTTCTGTTGTATTAAATTCTGCTCATATATTTATTTAACTTTTTTCTATGTTCTCAGGGTTTATTGTTTTCATCTTCTGATGTCAATTAAAACACTTGGTTATTCATTTTAATAAATCTTTTTACTTATAAAGATTTGAACTTTTAAAGATTCCAGCTTAGTTGTACGTTTCTAAGGGTCAGGTCCTCTCCATTGTTGCTGGCCTGAGGCTTAGTTCACCATATAGCAATGTATATATTGACCTATTTTCCCCTAGACTTTCTGTGATCCCCTACATCTCACCTTTCTTTGCAGACAAGCCATTTGAAATACCCTTAACTTATTTCACAGCCAAAAAGTCTTTGAAATAATGTTTATTCTTTAGAGAAATCTTCTTATATAATTAGGCAGAAAATCTGACCTGCCATAGTTTTCAAAACAGCATAATTTCACTCTTCTCAATGATTAATCTGTTGTATTACACAACCTTTGTGTATTTAGCTTTATCAATGACATGTCCTTTAAAAATGTTTTAGAGATCCTACCAGTCTTTGAAAACATCCTTGTGCCTTGTTTCAGTTCCAGTTTTATGTATATTTTCTGCCTTGCACCCAATTATTCCTACATCTGATGGATGGCCTTGGGAATCTAATTCTGGTATTGATTGTTTTGGCTGATTGTCTCCCCTTGTAGCTGCTTTCTTCATTATTGTGTAAAGTTAGATCATGAGCTCATGTTTAGCTAAACAGCTGACCTTTTAAGAGGCTTAGGTGTGAACGCTCGTAAGTTTCAGCAGAAAGTCGGCCAAGATTTATTTGTGTCCCTCCAATGAGTGGCCCGCAAGGACCCCGTTTTCTTCAAGTGTTGGTCCAATACTCCCTCTAGAGGCAGGGGACTCAGACAGGGCTGCTTTGCGGCCCCCGATCTGGGGCAGGGGCAGTGGGCGGCCTGTGGCCCGGGCAGGAGCCTCTCTGCGTGTGTCCCAGGGACCCATCTGCCTGCGAGCCTCGGTCACCTGGCAGGAAGCTACGATGCCCAGACCTATGCTTAGCTGTGCAGCGAGGTGTACTGCGCGGACAGGTTCCACACACACTTCAAGTAAGAGGGCGGCCTGAGTGGAAAGGTGAGAGTTTGGGCAGCTGTGCAGACAAAGAAAGCGCCCTGTGGCCTGGGCCTAAATGCTTGTGACACTCCACTGGGCCTGCCGGGCTCTGAGGGCCCTGCCCTGGGCCCCCTGCTCCCCTGCCCTTTGTTCAGTCACAGCAGAGATGGCCACACCCACTCCCTCAGTGAGGGCAGTGTCCCAACCTCCCTCAGCCCCGCCCCCTCTCCGCAGGTTACCATGGACTACAGAGGCTGCATTCTGAGGCCAGGGCGTTCCGAGAATGCCAAGGGCAGACATGATGACCTTAAATGATTTCCTCTTGTGTCAGTTTTGGTAAACTTTAGGAGCTAGGAAATGGTCCACTTGACAGAAATGTTCAAATTTACTGGCATTTCATATATTCTCTGCTCTAACATTGTCCTGACTCTTTCTGTATATTCTTTACTTATGTTTTTGTTTTCCTTAATCAAAGTGTGTCTTTTAAATCTTTTCAAAGAAGATTCTTTGGACTTACTAAATCACCTGAATTTTATACGTTTTCTGTTGTATTAACTTCTGCTCATATCTTTATTTAACTTTTTTCTATGTTCTCAGGGTTTATTGTTTTCATCTTCTGATGTCAATTAAAACACTTGGTTATTCATTTTAATAAATATTTTTACTTATAAAAATTTGAACTTTTGAAGATTCCAGCTTACTTGTACGTTTCTAAGGGTCAGGTCCTCTCCATTGTTTCTGGCCTAAGACTTAGTTCACCATATCGCAATGTATATATTGACCTATTTTCCCCTCGACTTTCTGTGATCCCCTACATCTCACCTTTCTTTGCAGACAAGCCATTTGAAATACCCTTAACTTATTTCACAGCCAATAAGGCTTTGAAATAATGTGTATTTTTTTGAGAAATCTTCTTATATAATTAGGCAGAAAATCTGACCTGCCATAGTTTTCAAAACAGCATAATTTCACTCTTCTCAATGATTAATCTGTTGTATTACACAACCTTTGTGTATTTAGCTTTATCAATGACATGTCCTTTAAAAATGTTTTAGAGATCCTACCAGTCTTTGAAAACATCCTTGTGCCTTGTTTCAGTTCCAGTTTTATGTATATTTTCTGCCTTGCACCCGATTATTCCTACATCTGATGGATGCCCTTGGGAATCTAATTCTGGTATTGATTGTTTTGGCTGATTGTCTCCCCTTGTAGCTGCTTTCTTCATTATTGTGTAAAGTTAGATCATGAGCTCATGTTTAGCTAAACAGCTGACCTTGTAAGAGGCTTAGGTGTGAACGCTCGTAAGTTTCAGCAGAAAGTCGGCCAAGATTTATTTGTGTCCCTCCAATGAGTGGCCCGCAAGGACCCCGTTTTCTTCAAGTGTTGGTCCAATACTCCCTCTAGAGGCAGGGGACTCAGACAGGGCTGCTTTGTGGCCCCCGATCTGGGGCAGGGGCAGTGGGCGGCCTGTGGCCCGGGCAGGAGCCTCTCTGCGTGTGTCCCAGGGACCCATCTGCCTGCGAGCCTCGGTCACCTGGCAGGAAGCTACGATGCCCAGACCTATGCTTAGCTGTGCAGCGAGGTGTACTGCGCGGACAGGTTCCACACACACTTCAAGTAAGAGGGCGGCCTGAGTGGAAAGGTGAGAGTTTGGGCAGCTGTGCAGACAAAGAAAGCGCCCTTTGGCCTGGGCCTAAATGCTTGTGACACTCCACTGGGCCTGCCGGGCTCTGAGGGCCCTGCCCTGGGCCCCCTGCTCCCCTGCCCTTTGTTCAGTCACAGCAGAGATGGCCACACCCACTCCCTCAGTGAGGGCAGTGTCCCAACCTCCCTCAGCCCCGCCCCCTCTCCGCAGGTTACCATGGACTACAGAGGCTGCATTCTGAGGCCAGGGCGTTCCGAGAATGCCAAGGGCAGACATGATGACCTTAAATGATTTCCTCTTGTGTCAGTTTTGGTAAACTTTAGGAGCTAGGAAATGGTCCACTTGACAGAAATGTTCAAATTTACTGGCATTTCATATATTCTCTGCTCTAACATTGTCCTGACTCTTTCTGTATATTCTTTACTTATGTTTTTGTTTTCCTTAATCAAAGTGTGTCTTTTAAATCTTTTCAAAGAAGATTCTTTGGACTTACTAAATCACCTGAATTTTATACGTTTTCTGTTGTATTAAGTTCTGCTCATATCTTTATTTAACTTTTTTCTATGTTCTCAGGGTTTATTGTTTTCATCTTCTGATGTCAATTAAAACACTTGGTTATTCATTTTAATAAATCTTTTTACTTATAAAGATTTGAACTTTTGAAGATTCCAGCTTACTTGTACGTTTCTAAGGGTCAGGTCCTCTCCATTGTTGCTGGCCTAAGGCTTAGTTCACCATATCGCAATGTATATATTGACCTATTTTCCCCTCGACTTTCTGTGATCCCCTACATCTCACCTTTCTTTGCAGACAAGCCATTTGAAATACCCTTAACTTATTTCACAGCCAATAAGTCTTTGAAATAATGGTAATTTTTTGAGAAATCTTCTTATATAATTAGGCAGAAAATCTGACCTGCCATAGTTTTCAAAACAGCATAATTTCACTCTTCTCAATGATTAATCTGTTGTATTACACAACCTTTGTGTATTTAGCTTTATCAATGACATGTCCTTTAAAAATGTTTTAGAGATCCTACCAGTCTTTGAAAACATCCTTGTGCCTTGTTTCAGTTCCAGTTTTATGTATATTTTCTGCCTTGCACCCGATTATTCCTACATCTGATGGATGGCCTTGGGAATCTAATTCTGGTATTGATTGTTTTGGCTGATTGTCTCCCCTTGTAGCTGCTTTCTTCATTATTGTGTAAAGTTAGATCATGAGCTCATGTTTAGCTAAACAGCTGACCTTGTAAGAGGCTTAGGTGTGAACGCTCGTAAGTTTCAGCAGAAAGTCGGCCAAGATTTATTTGTGTCCCTCCAATGAGTGGCCCGCAAGGACCCCGTTTTCTTCAAGTGTTGGTCCAATACTCCCTCTAGAGGCAGGGGACTCAGACAGGGCTGCTTTGTGGCCCCCGATCTGGGGCAGGGGCAGTGGGCGGCCTGTGGCCCGGGCAGGAGCCTCTCTGCGTGTGTCCCAGGGACCCATCTGCCTGCGAGCCTCGGTCACCTGGCAGGAAGCTACGATGCCCAGACCTATGCTTAGCTGTGCAGCGAGGTGTACTGCGCGGACAGGTTCCACACACACTTCAAGTAAGAGGGCGGCCTGAGTGGAAAGGTGAGAGTTTGGGCAGCTGTGCAGACAAAGAAAGCGCCCTTTGGCCTGGGCCTAAATGCTTGTGACACTCCACTGGGCCTGCCGGGCTCTGAGGGCCCTGCCCTGGGCCCCCTGCTCCCCTGCCCTTTGTTCAGTCACAGCAGAGATGGCCACACCCACTCCCTCAGTGAGGGCAGTGTCCCAACCTCCCTCAGCCCCGCCCCCTCTCCGCAGGTTACCATGGACTACAGAGGCTGCATTCTGAGGCCAGGGCGTTCCGAGAATGCCAAGGGCAGACATGATGACCTTAAATGATTTCCTCTTGTGTCAGTTTTGGTAAACTTTAGGAGCTAGGAAATGGTCCACTTGACAGAAATGTTCAAATTTACTGGCATTTCATATATTCTCTGCTCTAACATTGTCCTGACTCTTTCTGTATATTCTTTACTTATGTTTTTGTTTTCCTTAATCAAAGTGTGTCTTTTAAATCTTTTCAAAGAAGATTCTTTGGACTTACTAAATCACCTGAATTTTATACGTTTTCTGTTGTATTAAGTTCTGCTCATATCTTTATTTAACTTTTTTCTATGTTCTCAGGGTTTATTGTTTTCATCTTCTGATGTCAATTAAAACACTTGGTTATTCATTTTAATAAATCTTTTTACTTATAAAGATTTGAACTTTTGAAGATTCCAGCTTACTTGTACGTTTCTAAGGGTCAGGTCCTCTCCATTGTTGCTGGCCTAAGGCTTAGTTCACCATATCGCAATGTATATATTGACCTATTTTCCCCTCGACTTTCTGTGATCCCCTACATCTCACCTTTCTTTGCAGACAAGCCATTTGAAATACCCTTAACTTATTTCACAGCCAATAAGTCTTTGAAATAATGGGTATTCTTTAGAGAAATCTTCTTATATAATTAGGCAGAAAATCTGACCTGCCATAGTTTTCAAAACAGCATAATTTCACTCTTCTCAATGATTAATCTGTTGTATTACACAACCTTTGTGTATTTAGCTTTATCAATGACATGTCCTTTAAAAATGTTTTAGAGATCCTACCAGTCTTTGAAAACATCCTTGTGCCTTGTTTCAGTTCCAGTTTTATGTATATTTTCTGCCTTGCACCCGATTATTCCTACATCTGATGGATGCCCTTGGGAATCTAATTCTGGTATTGATTGTTTTGGCTGATTGTCTCCCCTTGTAGCTGCTTTCTTCATTATTGTGTAAAGTTAGATCATGAGCTCATGTTTAGCTAAACAGCTGACCTTGTAAGAGGCTTAGGTGTGAACGCTCGTAAGTTTCAGCAGAAAGTCGGCCAAGATTTATTTGTTTCCCTCCAATGAGTGGCCCGCAAGGAACCCGTTTTCTACAAGTGTTGGTCCAATACTCCCTCTAGAGGCAGGGGACTCAGACAGGGCTGCTTTGCGGCCCCCGATCTGGGGCAGGGGCAGTGGGCGGCCTGTGGCCCGGGCAGGAGCCTCTCTGCGTGTGTCCCAGGGACCCATCTGCCTGCGAGCCTCGGTCACCTGGCAGGAAGCTACGATGCCCAGACCTATGGTTAGCTGTGCAGCGAGGTGTACTGCGCGGACAGGTTCCACACACACTTCAAGTAAGAGGGCGGCCTGAGTGGAAAGGTGAGAGTTTGGGCAGCTGTGCAGCCAAAGAAAGCGCCCTTTGGCCTGGGCCTAAATGCTTGTGACACTCCACTGGGCCTGCCGGGCTCTGAGGGCCCTGCCCTGGGCCCCCTGCTCCCCTGCCCTTTGTTCAGTCACAGCAGAGATGGCCACACCCACTCCCTCAGTGAGGGCAGTGTCCCAACCTCCCTCAGCCCCGCCCCCTCTCCGCAGGTTACCATGGACTACAGAGGCTGCATTCTGAGGCCAGGGCGTTCCGAGAATGCCAAGGGCAGACATGATGACCTTAAATGATTTCCTCTTGTGTCAGTTTTGGTAAACTTTAGGAGCTAGGAAATGGTCCACTTTCCAGAAATGTTCAAATTTACTGGCATTTCATATATTCTCTGCTCTAACATTGTCCTGACTCTTTCTGTATATTCTTTACTTATGTTTTTGTTTTCCTTAATCAAAGTGTGTCTTTTAAATCTTTTCAAAGAAGATTCTTTGGACTTACTAAATCACCTGAATTTTATACGTTTTCTGTTGTATTAAGTTCTGCTCATATCTTTATTTAACTTTTTTCTATGTTCTCAGGGTTTATTGTTTTCATCTTCTGATGTCAATTAAAACACTTGGTTATTCATTTTAATAAATCTTTTTACTTATAAAGATTTGAACTTTTGAAGATTCCAGCTTACTTGTACGTTTCTAAGGGTCAGGTCCTCTCCATTGTTGCTGGCCTGAGGCTTAGTTCACCATATAGCAATGTATATATTGACCTATTTTCCCCTAGACTTTCTGTGATCCCCTACATCTCACCTTTCTTTGAAGACAAGCCATTTGAAATACCCTTAACTTATTTCACAGCCAATAAGTCTTTGAAATAATGGGTATTCTTTAGAGAAATCTTCTTATATAATTAGGCAGAAAATCTGACCTGCCATAGTTTTCAAAACAGCATAATTTCACTCTTCTCAATGATTAATCTGTTGTATTACACAACCTTTGTGTATTTAGCTTTATCAATGACATGTCCTTTAAAAATGTTTTAGAGATCCTACCAGTCTTTGAAAACATCCTTGTGCCTTGTTTCAGTTCCAGTTTTATGTATATTTTCTGCCTTGCACCCGATTATTCCTACATCTGATGGATGCCCTTGGGAATCTAATTCTGGTATTGATTGTTTTGGCTGATTGTCTCCCCTTGTAGCTGCTTTCTTCATTATTGTGTAAAGTTAGATCATGAGCTCATGTTTAGCTAAACAGCTGACCTTGTAAGAGGCTTAGGTGTGAACGCTCGTAAGTTTCAGCAGAAAGTCGGCCAGGATTTATTTTTGTCCCTCCAATGAGTGGCCCGCAAGGACCCCGTTTTCTTCAAGTGTTGGTCCAATACTCCCTCTAGAGGCAGGGGACTCAGACAGGGCTGCTTTGCGGCCCCCGATCTGGGGCAGGGGCAGTGGGCGGCCTGTGGCCCGGGCAGGAGCCTCTCTGCATGTGTCCCAGTGACCCATCTGCCTGCGAGCCTCGGTCATCTGGCAGGAAGCTACGATGCCCAGAACTATGGTTAGCTGTGCAGCGAGGTGTACTGCGCGGACAGTTTCCACACACACTTCAAGTAAGAGGGCGGCCTGAGTGGAAAGGTGAGAGTTTGGGCAGCTGTGCAGACAAAGAAAGCGCCCTTTGGCCTGGGCCTAAATGCTTGTGACACTCCACTGGGCCTGCCGGGCTGTGAGGGCCCTGCCCTGGGCCCCCTGCTCCCCTGCCCTTTCTTCAGTCACAGCAGAGATGGCCACACCCACTCCCTCAGTGAGGGCAGTGTCCCAACCTCCCTCAGCCCCGCCCCCTCTCCGCAGGTTACCATGGACTACAGAGGCTGCATTCTGAGGCCAGGGCGTTCCGAGAATGCCAAGGGCAGACATGATGACCTTAAATGATTTCCTCTTGTGTCAGGTTTGGTAAACTTTAGGAGCTAGGAAATGGTCCACTTGACAGAAATGTTCAAATTTACTGGCATTTCATATATTCTCTGCTCTACATTGTCCTGACTGTTTCTGTATATTCTTTACTTATGTTTTTGTTTTCCTTAATCAAAGTGTGTCTTTTAAATCTTTTCAAAGAAGATTCTTTGGACTTACTAAATCACCTGAATTTTATACGTTTTCTGTTGTATTAAGTTCTGCTCATATCTTTATTTAACTTTTTTCTATGTTCTCAGGGTTTATTGTTTTCATCTTCTGATGTCAATTAAAACACTTGGTTATTCATTTTAATAAATGTTTTTACTTATAAAGATTTGAACTTTTGAAGATTCCAGCTTACTTGTACGTTTCTAAGGGTCAGGTCCTCTCCATTGTTGCTGGCCTAAGGCTTAGTTCACCATATCGCAATGTATATATTGACCTATTTTCCCCTCGACTTTCTGTGATCCCCTACATCTCACCTTTCTTTGAAGACAAGCCATTTGAAATACCCTTAACTTATTTCACAGCCAATAAGTCTTTGAAATAATGGGTATTCTTTAGAGAAATCTTCTTATATAATTAGGCAGAAAATCTGACCTGCCATAGTTTTCAAAACAGCATAATTTCACTCTTCTCAATGATTAATCTGTTGTATTACACAACCTTTGTGTATTTAGCTTTATCAATGACATGTCCTTTAAAAATGTTTTAGAGATCCTACCAGTCTTTGAAAACATCCCTGTGCCTTGTTTCAGTTCCAGTTTTATGTATATTTTCTGCCTTGCACCCGATTATTCCTACATCTGATGGATGCCCTTGGGAATCTAATTCTGGTATTGATTGTTTTGGCTGATTGTCTCCCCTTGTAGCTGCTTTCTTCATTATTGTGTAAAGTTAGATCATGAGCTCATGTTTAGCTAAACAGCTGACCTTGTAAGAGGCTTAGGTGTGAACGCTCGTAAGTTTCAGCAGAAAGTCGGCCAAGATTTATTTGTTTCCCTCCAATGAGTGGCCCGCAAGGACCCCGTTTTCTACAAGTGTTGGTCCAATACTCCCTCTAGAGGCAGGGGACTCAGACAGGGCTGCTTTGCGGCCCCCGATCTGGGGCAGGGGCAGTGGGCGGCCTGTGGCCCGGGCAGGAGCCTCTCTGCGTGTGTCCCAGGGACCCATCTGCCTGCGAGCCTCGGTCACCTGGCAGGAAGCTACGATGCCCAGACCTATGCTTAGCTGTGCAGCGAGGTGTACTGCGCGGACAGGTTCCACACACACTTCAAGTAAGAGGGCGGCCTGAGTGGAAAGGTGAGAGTTTGGGCAGCTGTGCAGACAAAGAAAGCGCCCTTTGGCCTGGGCCTAAATGCTTGTGACACTCCACTGGGCCTGCCGGGCTGTGAGGGCCCTGCCCTGGGCCCCCTGCTCCCCTGCCCTTTGTTCAGTCACAGCAGAGATGGCCACACCCACTCCCTCAGTGAGGGCAGTGTCCCAACCTCCCTCAGCCCCGCCCCCTCTCCGCAGGTTACCATGGACTACAGAGGCTGCATTCTGAGGCCAGGGCGTTCCGAGAATGCCAAGGGCAGACATGATGACCTTAAATGATTTCCTCTTGTGTCAGTTTTGGTAAACTTTAGGAGCTAGGAAATGGTCCACTTGACAGAAATGTTCAAATTTACTGGCATTTCATATATTCTCTGCTCTAACATTGTCCTGACTCTTTCTGTATATTCTTTACTTATGTTTTTGTTTTCCTTAATCAAAGTGTGTCTTTTAAATCTTTTCAAAGAAGATTCTTTGGACTTACTAAATCACCTGAATTTTATACGTTTTCTGTTGTATTAAGTTCTGCTCATATCTTTATTTAACTTTTTTCTATGTTCTCAGGGTTTATTGTTTTCATCTTCTGATGTCAATTAAAACACTTGGTTATTCATTTTAATAAATCTTTTTACTTATAAAGATTTGAACTTTTGAAGATTCCAGCTTACTTGTACGTTTCTAAGGGTCAGGTCCTCTCCATTGTTGCTGGCCTAAGGCTTAGTTCACCATATCGCAATGTATATATTGACCTATTTTCCCCTCGACTTTCTGTGATCCCCTACATCTCACCTTTCTTTGAAGACAAGCCATTTGAAATACCCTTAACTTATTTCACAGCCAATAAGTCTTTGAAATAATGGGTATTCTTTAGAGAAATCTTCTTATATAATTAGGCAGAAAATCTGACCTGCCATAGTTTTCAATACAGCATAATTTCACTCTTCTCAATGATTAATCTGTTGTATTACACAACCTTTGTGTATTTAGCTTTATCAATGACATGTCCTTTAAAAATGTTTTAGAGATCCTACCAGTCTTTGAAAACATCCTTGTGCCTTGTTTCAGTTCCAGTTTTATGTATATTTTCTGCCTTGCACCCGATTATTCCTACATCTGATGGATGCCCTTGGGAATCTAATTCTGGTATTGATTGTTTTGGCTGATTGTCTCCCCTTGTAGCTGCTTTCTTCATTATTGTGTAAAGTTAGATCATGAGCTCATGTTTAGCTAAACAGCTGACCTTGTAAGAGGCTTAGGTGTGAACGCTCGTAAGTTTCAGCAGAAAGTCGGCCAAGATTTATTTGTTTCCCTCCAATGAGTGGCCCGCAAGGACCCCGTTTTCTACAAGTGTTGGTCCAATACTCCCTCTAGAGGCAGGGGACTCAGACAGGGCTGCTTTGCAGCCCCCGATCTGGGGCAGGGGCAGTGGGCGGCCTGTGGCCCGGGCAGGAGCCTCTCTGCGTGTGTCCCAGGGACCCATCTGCCTGCGAGCCTCGGTCACCTGGCAGGAAGCTACGATGCCCAGACCTATGCTTAGCTGTGCAGCGAGGTGTACTGCGCGGACAGGTTCCACACACACTTCAAGTAAGAGGGCGGCCTGAGTGGAAAGGTGAGAGTTTGGGCAGCTGTGCAGCCAAAGAAAGCGCCCTTTGGCCTGGGCCTAAATGCTTGTGACACTCCACTGGGCCTGCCGGGCTCTGAGGGCCCTGCCCTGGGCCCCCTGCTCCCCTGCCCTTTGTTCAGTCACAGCAGAGATGGCCACACCCACTCCCTCAGTGAGGGCAGTGTCCCAACCTCCCTCAGCCCCGCCCCCTCTCCGCAGGTTACCATGGACTACAGAGGCTGCATTCTGAGGCCAGGGCGTTCCGAGAATGCCAAGGGCAGACATGATGACCTTAAATGATTTCCTCTGGTGTCAGTTTTGGTAAACTTTAGGAGCTAGGAAATGGTCCACTTGACAGAAATGTTCAAATTTACTGGCATTTCATATATTCTCTGCTCTAACATTGTCCTGACTCTTTCTGTATATTCTTTACTTATGTTTTTGTTTTCCTTAATCAAAGTGTGTCTTTTAAATCTTTTCAAAGAAGATTCTTTGGACTTACTAAATCACCTGAATTTTATACGTTTTCTGTTGTGTTAAGTTCTGCTCATATCTTTATTTAACTTTTTTCTATGTTCTCAGGGTTTATTGTTTTCATCTTCTGATGTCAATTAAAACACTTGGTTATTCATTTTAATAAATCTTTTTACTTATAAAGATTTGAACTTTTGAAGATTCCAGCTTACTTGTACGTTTCTAAGGGTCAGGTCCTCTCCATTGTTGCTGGCCTGAGGCTTAGTTCACCATATAGCAATGTATATATTGACCTATTTTCCCCTAGACTTTCTGTGATCCCCTACATCTCACCTTGCTTTGCAGACAAGCCATTTGAAATACCCTTAACTTATTTCACAGCCAAAAAGTCTTTGAAATAATGGGTATTCTTTAGAGAAATCTTCT
The DNA here is from genome assembly GCF_964341445.2 of Mesoplodon mirus. NCBI lineage: Eukaryota > Metazoa > Chordata > Mammalia > Artiodactyla > Ziphiidae > Mesoplodon > Mesoplodon mirus. Next base: position 142,904,681 of record NC_138976.1, on the reverse strand, counting down.
TATATAATTAGGCAGAAAATCTGACCTGCCATAGTTTTCAAAACAGCATAATTTCACTCTTCTCAATGATTAATCTGTTGTATTACACAACCTTTGTGTATTTAGCTTTATCAATGACATGTCCTTGAAAAATGTTTTAGAGATCCTACCAGTCTTTGAAAACATCCTTGTGCCTTGTTTCAGTTCCAGTTTTATGTATATTTTCTGCCTTGCACCCGATTATTCCTACATCTGATGGATGCCCTTGGGAATCTAATTCTGGTATTGATTGTTTTGGCTGATTGTCTCCCCTTGTAGCTGCTTTCTTCATTATTGTGTAAAGTTACATCATGAGCTCATGTTTAGCTAAACAGCTGACCTTGTAAGAGGCTTAGGTGTGAACGCTCGTAAGTTTCAGCAGAAAGTCGGCCAAGATTTATTTGTTTCCCTCCAATGAGTGGCCCGCAAGGACCCCGTTTTCTACAAGTGTTGGTCCAATACTCCCTCTAGAGGCAGGGGACTCAGACAGGGCTGCTTTGCGGCCCCCGATCTGGGGCAGGGGCAGTGGGCGGCCTGTGTCCCGGGCAGGAGCCTCTCTGCGTGTGTCCCAGGGACCCATCTGCCTGCGAGCCTCGGTCACCTGGCAGGAAGCTACGATGCCCAGACCTATGCTTAGCTGTGCAGCGAGGTGTACTGCGCGGACAGGTTCCACACACACTTCAAGTAAGAGGGCGGCCTGAGTGGAAAGGTGAGAGTTTGGGCAGCTGTGCAGCCAAAGAAAGCGCCCTTTGGCCTGGGCCTAAATGCTTGTGACACTCCACTGGGCCTGCCGGGCTCTGAGGGCCCTGCCCTGGGCCCCCTGCTCCCCTGCCCTTTCTTCAGTCACAGCAGAGATGGCCACACCCACTCCCTCAGTGAGGGCAGTGTCCCAACCTCCCTCAGCCCCGCCCCCTCTCCGCAGGTTACCATGGACTACAGAGGCTGCATTCTGAGGCCAGGGCGTTCCGAGAATGCCAAGGGCAGACATGATGACCTTAAATGATTTCCTCTGGTGTCAGTTTTGGTAAACTTTAGGAGCTAGGAAATGGTCCACTTGACAGAAATGTTCAAATTTACTGGCATTTCATATATTCTCTGCTCTAACATTGTCCTGACTCTTTCTGTATATTCTTTACTTATGTTTTTGTTTTCCTTAATCAAAGTGTGTCTTTTAAATCTTTTCAAAGAAGATTCTTTGGACTTACTAAATCACCTGAATTTTATACGTTTTCTGTTGTGTTAAGTTCTGCTCATATCTTTATTTAACTTTTTTCTATGTTCTCAGGGTTTATTGTTTTCATCTTCTGATGTCAATTAAAACACATGGTTATTCATTTTAATAAATCTTTTTACTTATAAAGATTTGAACTTTTGAAGATTCCAGCTTACTTGTACGTTTCTAAGGGTCAGGTCCTCTCCATTGTTGCTGGCCTGAGGCTTAGTTCACCATATAGCAATGTATATATTGACCTATTTTCCCCTAGACTTTCTGTGATCCCCTACATCTCACCTTGCTTTGCAGACAAGCCATTTGAAATACCCTTAACTTATTTCACAGCCAAAAAGTCTTTGAAATAATGGGTATTCTTTAGAGAAATCTTCTTATATAATTAGGCAGAAAATCTGACCTGCCATAGTTTTCAAAACAGCATAATTTCACTCTTCTCAATGATTAATCTGTTGTATTACACAACCTTTGTGTATTTAGCTTTATCAATGACATGTCCTTGAAAAATGTTTTAGAGATCCTACCAGTCTTTGAAAACATCCTTGTGCCTTGTTTCAGTTCCAGTTTTATGTATATTTTCTGCCTTGCACCCGATTATTCCTACATCTGATGGATGCCCTTGGGAATCTAATTCTGGTATTGATTGTTTTGGCTGATTGTCTCCCCTTGTAGCTGCTTTCTTCATTATTGTGTAAAGTTACATCATGAGCTCATGTTTAGCTAAACAGCTGACCTTGTAAGAGGCTTAGGTGTGAACGCTCGTAAGTTTCAGCAGAAAGTCGGCCAAGATTTATTTGTTTCCCTCCAATGAGTGGCCCGCAAGGACCCCGTTTTCTACAAGTGTTGGTCCAATACTCCCTCTAGAGGCAGGGGACTCAGACAGGGCTGCTTTGCGGCCCCCGATCTGGGGCAGGGGCAGTGGGCGGCCTGTGGCCCGGGCAGGAGCCTCTCTGCGTGTGTCCCAGGGACCCATCTGCCTGCGAGCCTCGGTCACCTGGCAGGAAGCTACGATGCCCAGACCTATGCTTAGCTGTGCAGCGAGGTGTACTGCGCGGACAGGTTCCACACACACTTCAAGTAAGAGGGCGGCCTGAGTGGAAAGGTGAGAGTTTGGGCAGCTGTGCAGACAAAGAAAGCGCCCTTTGGCCTGGGCCTAAATGCTTGTGACACTCCACTGGGCCTGCCAGGCTCTGAGGGCCCTGCCCTGGACCCCTGCTCCCCTGCCCTTTGTTCAGTCACAGCAGAGATGGCCACACCCACTCCCTCAGTGAGGGCAGTGTCCCAACCTCCCTCAGCCCCGCCCCCTCTCCGCAGGTTACCATGGACTACAGAGGCTGCATTCTGAGGCCAGGGCGTTCCGAGAATGCCAAGGGCAGACATGATGACCTTAAATGATTTCCTCTTGTGTCAGGTTTGGTAAACTTTAGGAGCTAGGAAATGGTCCACTTGACAGAAATGTTCAAATTTACTGGCATTTCATATATTCTCTGCTCTAACATTGTCCTGACTCTTTCTGTATATTCTTTACTTATGTTTTTGTTTTCCTTAATCAAAGTGTGTCTTTTAAATCTTTTCAAAGAAGATTCTTTGGACTTACTAAATCACCTGAATTTTATACGTTTTCTGTTGTATTAAGTTCTGCTCATATCTTTATTTAACTTTTTTCTATGTTCTCAGGGTTTATTGTTTTCATCTTCTGATGTCAATTAAAACACTTGGTTATTCATTTTAATAAATCTTTTTACTTATAAAGATTTGAACTTTTGAAGATTCCAGCTTACTTGTACGTTTCTAAGGGTCAGGTCCTCTCCATTGTTGCTGGCCTGAGGCTTAGTTCACCATATAGCAATGTATATATTGACCTATTTTCCCCTAGACTTTCTGTGATCCCCTACATCTCACCTTTCTTTGCAGACAAGCCATTTGAAATACCCTTAACTTATTTCACAGCCAAAAACTCTTTGAAATAATGGGTATTCTTTAGAGAAATCTTCTTATATAATTAGGCAGAAAATCTGACCTGCCATAGTTTTCAAAACAGCATAATTTCACTCTTCTCAATGATTAATCTGTTGTATTACACAACCTTTGTGTATTTAGCTTTATCAATGACATGTCCTTTAAAAATGTTTTAGAGATCCTACCAGTCTTTGAAAATATCCTTGTGCCTTGTTTCAGTTCCAGTTTTATGTATATTTTCTGCCTTGCACCCGATTATTCCTACATCTGATGGATGGCCTTGGGAATCTAATTCTGGTATTGATTGTTTTGGCTGATTGTCTCCCCTTGTAGCTGCTTTCTTCATTATTGTGTAAATTTAGATCATGAGCTCATGTTTAGCTAAACAGCTGACCTTGTAAGAGGCTTAGGTGTGAACGCTCGTAAGTTTCAGCAGAAAGTCGGCCAAGATTTATTTGTGTCCCTCCAATGAGTGGCCCGCAAGGACCCCGTTTTCTTCAAGTGTTGGTCCAATACTCCCTCTAGAGGCAGGGGACTCAGACAGGGCTGCTTTGCGGCCCCCGATCTGGGGCAGGGGCAGTGGGTGGCCTCTGGCCCGGGCAGGAGACTCTCTGCGTGTGTCCCAGGGACCCATCTGCCTGCGAGCCTCGGTCACCTGGCAGGAAGCTACGATGCCCAGACCTATGCTTAGCTGTGCAGCGAGGTGTACTGCGCGGACAGGTTCCACACACACTTCAAGTAAGAGGGCGGCCTGAGTGGAAAGGTGAGAGTTTGGGCAGCTGTTCAGACAAAGAAAGCGCCCTTTGGCCTGGGCCTAAATGCTTGTGACACTCCACTGGGCCTGCCGGGCTCTGAGGGCCCTGCCCTGGGCCCCCTGCTCCCCTGCCCTTTGTTCAGTCACAGCAGAGATGGCCACACCCACTCCCTCAGTGAGGGCAGTGTCCCAACCTCCCTCAGCCCCGCCCCCTCTCCGCAGGTTACCATGGACTACAGAGGCTGCATTCTGAGGCCAGGGCGTTCCGAGAATGCCAAGGGCAGACATGATGACCTTAAATGATTTCCTCTTGTGTCAGTTTTGGTAAACTTTAGGAGCTAGGAAATGGTCCACTTGACAGAAATGTTCAAATTTACTGGCATTTCATATATTCTCTGCTCTAACATTGTCCTGACTCTTTCTGTATATTCTTTACTTATGTTTTTGTTTTCCTTAATCAAAGTGTGTCTTTTAAATCTTTTCAAAGAAGATTCTTTGGACTTACTAAATCACCTGAATTTTATACGTTTTCTGTTGTATTAAGTTCTGCTCATATCTTTATTTAACTTTTTTCTATGTTCTCAGGGTTTATTGTTTTCATCTTCTGATGTCAATTAAAACACTTGGTTATTCATTTTAATAAATCTTTTTACTTATAAAGATTTGAACTTTTGAAGATTCCAGCTTACTTGTACGTTTCTAAGGGTCAGGTCCTCTCCATTGTTGCTGGCCTGAGGCTTAGTTCACCATATAGCAATGTATATATTGACCTATTTTCCCCTAGACTTTCTGTGATCCCCTACATCTCACCTTTCTTTGCAGACAAGCCATTTGAAATACCCTTAACTTATTTCACAGCCAAAAAGTCTTTGAAATAATGGGTATTCTTTAGAGAAATCTTCTTATATAATTAGGCAGAAAATCTGACCTGCCATAGTTTTCAAAACAGCATAATTTCACTCTTCTCAATGATTAATCTGTTGTATTACACAACCTTTGTGTATTTAGCTTTATCAATGACATGTCCTTTAAAAATGTTTTAGAGATCCTACCAGTCTTTGAAAACATCCTTGTGCCTTGTTTCAGTTCCAGTTTTATGTATATTTTCTGCCTTGCACCCGATTATTCCTACATCTGATGGATGCCCTTGGGAATCTAATTCTGGTATTGATTGTTTTGGCTGATTGTCTCCCCTTGTAGCTGCTTTCTTCATTATTGTGTAAAGTTAGATCATGAGCTCATGTTTAGCTAAACAGCTGACCTTGTAAGAGGCTTAGGTGTGAACGCTCGTAAGTTTCAGCAGAAAGTCGGCCAAGATTTATTTGTGTCCCTCCAATGAGTGGCCCGCAAGGACCCCGTTTTCTTCAAGTGTTGGTCCAATACTCCCTCTAGAGGCAGGGGACTCAGACAGGGCTGCTTTGTGGCCCCCGATCTGGGGCAGGGGCAGTGGGCGGCCTGTGGCCCGGGCAGGAGCCTCTCTGCGTGTGTCCCAGGGACCCATCTGCCTGCGAGCCTCGGTCACCTGGCAGGAAGCTACGATGCCCAGACCTATGCTTAGCTGTGCAGCGAGGTGTACTGCGCGGACAGGTTCCACACACACTTCAAGTAAGAGGGCGGCCTGAGTGGAAAGGTGAGAGTTTGGGCAGCTGTGCAGACAAAGAAAGCGCCCTTTGGCCTGGGCCTAAATGCTTGTGACACTCCACTGGGCCTGCCGGGCTCTGAGGGCCCTGCCCTGGGCCCCCTGCTCCCCTGCCCTTTGTTCAGTCACAGCAGAGATGGCCACACCCACTCCCTCAGTGAGGGCAGTGTCCCAACCTCCCTCAGCCCCGCCCCCTCTCCGCAGGTTACCATGGACTACAGAGGCTGCATTCTGAGGCCAGGGCGTTCCGAGAATGCCAAGGGCAGACATGATGACCTTAAATGATTTCCTCTTGTGTCAGTTTTGGTAAACTTTAGGAGCTAGGAAATGGTCCACTTGACAGAAATGTTCAAATTTACTGGCATTTCATATATTCTCTGCTCTAACATTGTCCTGACTCTTTCTGTATATTCTTTACTTATGTTTTTGTTTTCCTTAATCAAAGTGTGTCTTTTAAATCTTTTCAAAGAAGATTCTTTGGACTTACTAAATCACCTGAATTTTATACGTTTTCTGTTGTATTAAGTTCTGCTCATATCTTTATTTAACTTTTTTCTATGTTCTCAGGGTTTATTGTTTTCATCTTCTGATGTCAATTAAAACACTTGGTTATTCATTTTAATAAATCTTTTTACTTATAAAGATTTGAACTTTTGAAGATTCCAGCTTACTTGTACGTTTCTAAGGGTCAGGTCCTCTCCATTGTTGCTGGCCTAAGGCTTAGTTCACCATATCGCAATGTATATATTGACCTATTTTCCCCTCGACTTTCTGTGATCCCCTACATCTCACCTTTCTTTGCAGACAAGCCATTTGAAATACCCTTAACTTATTTCACAGCCAATAAGTCTTTGAAATAATGGTAATTTTTTGAGAAATCTTCTTATATAATTAGGCAGAAAATCTGACCTGCCATAGTTTTCAAAACAGCATAATTTCACTCTTCTCAATGATTAATCTGTTGTATTACACAACCTTTGTGTATTTAGCTTTATCAATGACATGTCCTTTAAAAATGTTTTAGAGATCCTACCAGTCTTTGAAAACATCCTTGTGCCTTGTTTCAGTTCCAGTTTTATGTATATTTTCTGCCTTGCACCCGATTATTCCTACATCTGATGGATGGCCTTGGGAATCTAATTCTGGTATTGATTGTTTTGGCTGATTGTCTCCCCTTGTAGCTGCTTTCTTCATTATTGTGTAAAGTTAGATCATGAGCTCATGTTTAGCTAAACAGCTGACCTTGTAAGAGGCTTAGGTGTGAACGCTCGTAAGTTTCAGCAGAAAGTCGGCCAAGATTTATTTGTGTCCCTCCAATGAGTGGCCCGCAAGGACCCCGTTTTCTTCAAGTGTTGGTCCAATACTCCCTCTAGAGGCAGGGGACTCAGACAGGGCTGCTTTGTGGCCCCCGATCTGGGGCAGGGGCAGTGGGCGGCCTGTGGCCCGGGCAGGAGCCTCTCTGCGTGTGTCCCAGGGACCCATCTGCCTGCGAGCCTCGGTCACCTGGCAGGAAGCTACGATGCCCAGACCTATGCTTAGCTGTGCAGCGAGGTGTACTGCGCGGACAGGTTCCACACACACTTCAAGTAAGAGGGCGGCCTGAGTGGAAAGGTGAGAGTTTGGGCAGCTGTGCAGACAAAGAAAGCGCCCTTTGGCCTGGGCCTAAATGCTTGTGACACTCCACTGGGCCTGCCGGGCTCTGAGGGCCCTGCCCTGGGCCCCCTGCTCCCCTGCCCTTTGTTCAGTCACAGCAGAGATGGCCACACCCACTCCCTCAGTGAGGGCAGTGTCCCAACCTCCCTCAGCCCCGCCCCCTCTCCGCAGGTTACCATGGACTACAGAGGCTGCATTCTGAGGCCAGGGCGTTCCGAGAATGCCAAGGGCAGACATGATGACCTTAAATGATTTCCTCTTGTGTCAGTTTTGGTAAACTTTAGGAGCTAGGAAATGGTCCACTTGACAGAAATGTTCAAATTTACTGGCATTTCATATATTCTCTGCTCTAACATTGTCCTGACTCTTTCTGTATATTCTTTACTTATGTTTTTGTTTTCCTTAATCAAAGTGTGTCTTTTAAATCTTTTCAAAGAAGATTCTTTGGACTTACTAAATCACCTGAATTTTATACGTTTTCTGTTGTATTAAGTTCTGCTCATATCTTTATTTAACTTTTTTCTATGTTCTCAGGGTTTATTGTTTTCATCTTCTGATGTCAATTAAAACACTTGGTTATTCATTTTAATAAATCTTTTTACTTATAAAGATTTGAACTTTTGAAGATTCCAGCTTACTTGTACGTTTCTAAGGGTCAGGTCCTCTCCATTGTTGCTGGCCTAAGGCTTAGTTCACCATATCGCAATGTATATATTGACCTATTTTCCCCTCGACTTTCTGTGATCCCCTACATCTCACCTTTCTTTGCAGACAAGCCATTTGAAATACCCTTAACTTATTTCACAGCCAATAAGTCTTTGAAATAATGGGTATTCTTTAGAGAAATCTTCTTATATAATTAGGCAGAAAATCTGACCTGCCATAGTTTTCAAAACAGCATAATTTCACTCTTCTCAATGATTAATCTGTTGTATTACACAACCTTTGTGTATTTAGCTTTATCAATGACATGTCCTTTAAAAATGTTTTAGAGATCCTACCAGTCTTTGAAAACATCCTTGTGCCTTGTTTCAGTTCCAGTTTTATGTATATTTTCTGCCTTGCACCCGATTATTCCTACATCTGATGGATGCCCTTGGGAATCTAATTCTGGTATTGATTGTTTTGGCTGATTGTCTCCCCTTGTAGCTGCTTTCTTCATTATTGTGTAAAGTTAGATCATGAGCTCATGTTTAGCTAAACAGCTGACCTTGTAAGAGGCTTAGGTGTGAACGCTCGTAAGTTTCAGCAGAAAGTCGGCCAAGATTTATTTGTTTCCCTCCAATGAGTGGCCCGCAAGGAACCCGTTTTCTACAAGTGTTGGTCCAATACTCCCTCTAGAGGCAGGGGACTCAGACAGGGCTGCTTTGCGGCCCCCGATCTGGGGCAGGGGCAGTGGGCGGCCTGTGGCCCGGGCAGGAGCCTCTCTGCGTGTGTCCCAGGGACCCATCTGCCTGCGAGCCTCGGTCACCTGGCAGGAAGCTACGATGCCCAGACCTATGGTTAGCTGTGCAGCGAGGTGTACTGCGCGGACAGGTTCCACACACACTTCAAGTAAGAGGGCGGCCTGAGTGGAAAGGTGAGAGTTTGGGCAGCTGTGCAGCCAAAGAAAGCGCCCTTTGGCCTGGGCCTAAATGCTTGTGACACTCCACTGGGCCTGCCGGGCTCTGAGGGCCCTGCCCTGGGCCCCCTGCTCCCCTGCCCTTTGTTCAGTCACAGCAGAGATGGCCACACCCACTCCCTCAGTGAGGGCAGTGTCCCAACCTCCCTCAGCCCCGCCCCCTCTCCGCAGGTTACCATGGACTACAGAGGCTGCATTCTGAGGCCAGGGCGTTCCGAGAATGCCAAGGGCAGACATGATGACCTTAAATGATTTCCTCTTGTGTCAGTTTTGGTAAACTTTAGGAGCTAGGAAATGGTCCACTTTCCAGAAATGTTCAAATTTACTGGCATTTCATATATTCTCTGCTCTAACATTGTCCTGACTCTTTCTGTATATTCTTTACTTATGTTTTTGTTTTCCTTAATCAAAGTGTGTCTTTTAAATCTTTTCAAAGAAGATTCTTTGGACTTACTAAATCACCTGAATTTTATACGTTTTCTGTTGTATTAAGTTCTGCTCATATCTTTATTTAACTTTTTTCTATGTTCTCAGGGTTTATTGTTTTCATCTTCTGATGTCAATTAAAACACTTGGTTATTCATTTTAATAAATCTTTTTACTTATAAAGATTTGAACTTTTGAAGATTCCAGCTTACTTGTACGTTTCTAAGGGTCAGGTCCTCTCCATTGTTGCTGGCCTGAGGCTTAGTTCACCATATAGCAATGTATATATTGACCTATTTTCCCCTAGACTTTCTGTGATCCCCTACATCTCACCTTTCTTTGAAGACAAGCCATTTGAAATACCCTTAACTTATTTCACAGCCAATAAGTCTTTGAAATAATGGGTATTCTTTAGAGAAATCTTCTTATATAATTAGGCAGAAAATCTGACCTGCCATAGTTTTCAAAACAGCATAATTTCACTCTTCTCAATGATTAATCTGTTGTATTACACAACCTTTGTGTATTTAGCTTTATCAATGACATGTCCTTTAAAAATGTTTTAGAGATCCTACCAGTCTTTGAAAACATCCTTGTGCCTTGTTTCAGTTCCAGTTTTATGTATATTTTCTGCCTTGCACCCGATTATTCCTACATCTGATGGATGCCCTTGGGAATCTAATTCTGGTATTGATTGTTTTGGCTGATTGTCTCCCCTTGTAGCTGCTTTCTTCATTATTGTGTAAAGTTAGATCATGAGCTCATGTTTAGCTAAACAGCTGACCTTGTAAGAGGCTTAGGTGTGAACGCTCGTAAGTTTCAGCAGAAAGTCGGCCAGGATTTATTTTTGTCCCTCCAATGAGTGGCCCGCAAGGACCCCGTTTTCTTCAAGTGTTGGTCCAATACTCCCTCTAGAGGCAGGGGACTCAGACAGGGCTGCTTTGCGGCCCCCGATCTGGGGCAGGGGCAGTGGGCGGCCTGTGGCCCGGGCAGGAGCCTCTCTGCATGTGTCCCAGTGACCCATCTGCCTGCGAGCCTCGGTCATCTGGCAGGAAGCTACGATGCCCAGAACTATGGTTAGCTGTGCAGCGAGGTGTACTGCGCGGACAGTTTCCACACACACTTCAAGTAAGAGGGCGGCCTGAGTGGAAAGGTGAGAGTTTGGGCAGCTGTGCAGACAAAGAAAGCGCCCTTTGGCCTGGGCCTAAATGCTTGTGACACTCCACTGGGCCTGCCGGGCTGTGAGGGCCCTGCCCTGGGCCCCCTGCTCCCCTGCCCTTTCTTCAGTCACAGCAGAGATGGCCACACCCACTCCCTCAGTGAGGGCAGTGTCCCAACCTCCCTCAGCCCCGCCCCCTCTCCGCAGGTTACCATGGACTACAGAGGCTGCATTCTGAGGCCAGGGCGTTCCGAGAATGCCAAGGGCAGACATGATGACCTTAAATGATTTCCTCTTGTGTCAGGTTTGGTAAACTTTAGGAGCTAGGAAATGGTCCACTTGACAGAAATGTTCAAATTTACTGGCATTTCATATATTCTCTGCTCTACATTGTCCTGACTGTTTCTGTATATTCTTTACTTATGTTTTTGTTTTCCTTAATCAAAGTGTGTCTTTTAAATCTTTTCAAAGAAGATTCTTTGGACTTACTAAATCACCTGAATTTTATACGTTTTCTGTTGTATTAAGTTCTGCTCATATCTTTATTTAACTTTTTTCTATGTTCTCAGGGTTTATTGTTTTCATCTTCTGATGTCAATTAAAACACTTGGTTATTCATTTTAATAAATGTTTTTACTTATAAAGATTTGAACTTTTGAAGATTCCAGCTTACTTGTACGTTTCTAAGGGTCAGGTCCTCTCCATTGTTGCTGGCCTAAGGCTTAGTTCACCATATCGCAATGTATATATTGACCTATTTTCCCCTCGACTTTCTGTGATCCCCTACATCTCACCTTTCTTTGAAGACAAGCCATTTGAAATACCCTTAACTTATTTCACAGCCAATAAGTCTTTGAAATAATGGGTATTCTTTAGAGAAATCTTCTTATATAATTAGGCAGAAAATCTGACCTGCCATAGTTTTCAAAACAGCATAATTTCACTCTTCTCAATGATTAATCTGTTGTATTACACAACCTTTGTGTATTTAGCTTTATCAATGACATGTCCTTTAAAAATGTTTTAGAGATCCTACCAGTCTTTGAAAACATCCCTGTGCCTTGTTTCAGTTCCAGTTTTATGTATATTTTCTGCCTTGCACCCGATTATTCCTACATCTGATGGATGCCCTTGGGAATCTAATTCTGGTATTGATTGTTTTGGCTGATTGTCTCCCCTTGTAGCTGCTTTCTTCATTATTGTGTAAAGTTAGATCATGAGCTCATGTTTAGCTAAACAGCTGACCTTGTAAGAGGCTTAGGTGTGAACGCTCGTAAGTTTCAGCAGAAAGTCGGCCAAGATTTATTTGTTTCCCTCCAATGAGTGGCCCGCAAGGACCCCGTTTTCTACAAGTGTTGGTCCAATACTCCCTCTAGAGGCAGGGGACTCAGACAGGGCTGCTTTGCGGCCCCCGATCTGGGGCAGGGGCAGTGGGCGGCCTGTGGCCCGGGCAGGAGCCTCTCTGCGTGTGTCCCAGGGACCCATCTGCCTGCGAGCCTCGGTCACCTGGCAGGAAGCTACGATGCCCAGACCTATGCTTAGCTGTGCAGCGAGGTGTACTGCGCGGACAGGTTCCACACACACTTCAAGTAAGAGGGCGGCCTGAGTGGAAAGGTGAGAGTTTGGGCAGCTGTGCAGACAAAGAAAGCGCCCTTTGGCCTGGGCCTAAATGCTTGTGACACTCCACTGGGCCTGCCGGGCTGTGAGGGCCCTGCCCTGGGCCCCCTGCTCCCCTGCCCTTTGTTCAGTCACAGCAGAGATGGCCACACCCACTCCCTCAGTGAGGGCAGTGTCCCAACCTCCCTCAGCCCCGCCCCCTCTCCGCAGGTTACCATGGACTACAGAGGCTGCATTCTGAGGCCAGGGCGTTCCGAGAATGCCAAGGGCAGACATGATGACCTTAAATGATTTCCTCTTGTGTCAGTTTTGGTAAACTTTAGGAGCTAGGAAATGGTCCACTTGACAGAAATGTTCAAATTTACTGGCATTTCATATATTCTCTGCTCTAACATTGTCCTGACTCTTTCTGTATATTCTTTACTTATGTTTTTGTTTTCCTTAATCAAAGTGTGTCTTTTAAATCTTTTCAAAGAAGATTCTTTGGACTTACTAAATCACCTGAATTTTATACGTTTTCTGTTGTATTAAGTTCTGCTCATATCTTTATTTAACTTTTTTCTATGTTCTCAGGGTTTATTGTTTTCATCTTCTGATGTCAATTAAAACACTTGGTTATTCATTTTAATAAATCTTTTTACTTATAAAGATTTGAACTTTTGAAGATTCCAGCTTACTTGTACGTTTCTAAGGGTCAGGTCCTCTCCATTGTTGCTGGCCTAAGGCTTAGTTCACCATATCGCAATGTATATATTGACCTATTTTCCCCTCGACTTTCTGTGATCCCCTACATCTCACCTTTCTTTGAAGACAAGCCATTTGAAATACCCTTAACTTATTTCACAGCCAATAAGTCTTTGAAATAATGGGTATTCTTTAGAGAAATCTTCTTATATAATTAGGCAGAAAATCTGACCTGCCATAGTTTTCAATACAGCATAATTTCACTCTTCTCAATGATTAATCTGTTGTATTACACAACCTTTGTGTATTTAGCTTTATCAATGACATGTCCTTTAAAAATGTTTTAGAGATCCTACCAGTCTTTGAAAACATCCTTGTGCCTTGTTTCAGTTCCAGTTTTATGTATATTTTCTGCCTTGCACCCGATTATTCCTACATCTGATGGATGCCCTTGGGAATCTAATTCTGGTATTGATTGTTTTGGCTGATTGTCTCCCCTTGTAGCTGCTTTCTTCATTATTGTGTAAAGTTAGATCATGAGCTCATGTTTAGCTAAACAGCTGACCTTGTAAGAGGCTTAGGTGTGAACGCTCGTAAGTTTCAGCAGAAAGTCGGCCAAGATTTATTTGTTTCCCTCCAATGAGTGGCCCGCAAGGACCCCGTTTTCTACAAGTGTTGGTCCAATACTCCCTCTAGAGGCAGGGGACTCAGACAGGGCTGCTTTGCAGCCCCCGATCTGGGGCAGGGGCAGTGGGCGGCCTGTGGCCCGGGCAGGAGCCTCTCTGCGTGTGTCCCAGGGACCCATCTGCCTGCGAGCCTCGGTCACCTGGCAGGAAGCTACGATGCCCAGACCTATGCTTAGCTGTGCAGCGAGGTGTACTGCGCGGACAGGTTCCACACACACTTCAAGTAAGAGGGCGGCCTGAGTGGAAAGGTGAGAGTTTGGGCAGCTGTGCAGCCAAAGAAAGCGCCCTTTGGCCTGGGCCTAAATGCTTGTGACACTCCACTGGGCCTGCCGGGCTCTGAGGGCCCTGCCCTGGGCCCCCTGCTCCCCTGCCCTTTGTTCAGTCACAGCAGAGATGGCCACACCCACTCCCTCAGTGAGGGCAGTGTCCCAACCTCCCTCAGCCCCGCCCCCTCTCCGCAGGTTACCATGGACTACAGAGGCTGCATTCTGAGGCCAGGGCGTTCCGAGAATGCCAAGGGCAGACATGATGACCTTAAATGATTTCCTCTGGTGTCAGTTTTGGTAAACTTTAGGAGCTAGGAAATGGTCCACTTGACAGAAATGTTCAAATTTACTGGCATTTCATATATTCTCTGCTCTAACATTGTCCTGACTCTTTCTGTATATTCTTTACTTATGTTTTTGTTTTCCTTAATCAAAGTGTGTCTTTTAAATCTTTTCAAAGAAGATTCTTTGGACTTACTAAATCACCTGAATTTTATACGTTTTCTGTTGTGTTAAGTTCTGCTCATATCTTTATTTAACTTTTTTCTATGTTCTCAGGGTTTATTGTTTTCATCTTCTGATGTCAATTAAAACACTTGGTTATTCATTTTAATAAATCTTTTTACTTATAAAGATTTGAACTTTTGAAGATTCCAGCTTACTTGTACGTTTCTAAGGGTCAGGTCCTCTCCATTGTTGCTGGCCTGAGGCTTAGTTCACCATATAGCAATGTATATATTGACCTATTTTCCCCTAGACTTTCTGTGATCCCCTACATCTCACCTTGCTTTGCAGACAAGCCATTTGAAATACCCTTAACTTATTTCACAGCCAAAAAGTCTTTGAAATAATGGGTATTCTTTAGAGAAATCTTCTTATATAATTAGGCAGAAAATCTGACCTGCCATAGTTTTCAAAACAGCATAATTTCACTCTTCTCAATGATTAATCTGTTGTATTACACAACCTTTGTGTATTTAGCTTTATCAATGACATGTCCTTGAAAAATGTTTTAGAGATCCTACCAGTCTTTGAAAACATCCTTGTGCCTTGTTTCAGTTCCAGTTTTATGTATATTTTCTGCCTTGCACCCGATTATTCCTACATCTGATGGATGCCCTTGGGAATCTAATTCTGGTATTGATTGTTTTGGCTGATTGTCTCCCCTTGTAGCTGCTTTCTTCATTATTGTGTAAAGTTACATCATGAGCTCATGTTTAGCTAAACAGCTGACCTTGTAAGAGGCTTAGGTGTGAACGCTCGTAAGTTTCAGCAGAAAGTCGGCCAAGATTTATTTGTTTCCCTCCAATGAGTGGCCCGCAAGGACCCCGTTTTCTACAAGTGTTGGTCCAATACTCCCTCTAGAGGCAGGGGACTCAGACAGGGCTGCTTTGCGGCCCCCGATCTGGGGCAGGGGCAGTGGGCGGCCTGTGTCCCGGGCAGGAGCCTCTCTGCGTGTGTCCCAGGGACCCATCTGCCTGCGAGCCTCGGTCACCTGGCAGGAAGCTACGATGCCCAGACCTATGCTTAGCTGTGCAGCGAGGTGTACTGCGCGGACAGGTTCCACACACACTTCAAGTAAGAGGGCGGCCTGAGTGGAAAGGTGAGAGTTTGGGCAGCTGTGCAGCCAAAGAAAGCGCCCTTTGGCCTGGGCCTAAATGCTTGTGACACTCCACTGGGCCTGCCGGGCTCTGAGGGCCCTGCCCTGGGCCCCCTGCTCCCCTGCCCTTTCTTCAGTCACAGCAGAGATGGCCACACCCACTCCCTCAGTGAGGGCAGTGTCCCAACCTCCCTCAGCCCCGCCCCCTCTCCGCAGGTTACCATGGACTACAGAGGCTGCATTCTGAGGCCAGGGCGTTCCGAGAATGCCAAGGGCAGACATGATGACCTTAAATGATTTCCTCTGGTGTCAGTTTTGGTAAACTTTAGGAGCTAGGAAATGGTCCACTTGACAGAAATGTTCAAATTTACTGGCATTTCATATATTCTCTGCTCTAACATTGTCCTGACTCTTTCTGTATATTCTTTACTTATGTTTTTGTTTTCCTTAATCAAAGTGTGTCTTTTAAATCTTTTCAAAGAAGATTCTTTGGACTTACTAAATCACCTGAATTTTATACGTTTTCTGTTGTGTTAAGTTCTGCTCATATCTTTATTTAACTTTTTTCTATGTTCTCAGGGTTTATTGTTTTCATCTTCTGATGTCAATTAAAACACATGGTTATTCATTTTAATAAATCTTTTTACTTATAAAGATTTGAACTTTTGAAGATTCCAGCTTACTTGTACGTTTCTAAGGGTCAGGTCCTCTCCATTGTTGCTGGCCTGAGGCTTAGTTCACCATATAGCAATGTATATATTGACCTATTTTCCCCTAGACTTTCTGTGATCCCCTACATCTCACCTTGCTTTGCAGACAAGCCATTTGAAATACCCTTAACTTATTTCACAGCCAAAAAGTCTTTGAAATAATGGGTATTCTTTAGAGAAATCTTCTTATATAATTAGGCAGAAAATCTGACCTGCCATAGTTTTCAAAACAGCATAATTTCACTCTTCTCAATGATTAATCTGTTGTATTACACAACCTTTGTGTATTTAGCTTTATCAATGACATGTCCTTGAAAAATGTTTTAGAGATCCTACCAGTCTTTGAAAACATCCTTGTGCCTTGTTTCAGTTCCAGTTTTATGTATATTTTCTGCCTTGCACCCGATTATTCCTACATCTGATGGATGCCCTTGGGAATCTAATTCTGGTATTGATTGTTTTGGCTGATTGTCTCCCCTTGTAGCTGCTTTCTTCATTATTGTGTAAAGTTACATCATGAGCTCATGTTTAGCTAAACAGCTGACCTTGTAAGAGGCTTAGGTGTGAACGCTCGTAAGTTTCAGCAGAAAGTCGGCCAAGATTTATTTGTTTCCCTCCAATGAGTGGCCCGCAAGGACCCCGTTTTCTACAAGTGTTGGTCCAATACTCCCTCTAGAGGCAGGGGACTCAGACAGGGCTGCTTTGCGGCCCCCGATCTGGGGCAGGGGCAGTGGGCGGCCTGTGGCCCGGGCAGGAGCCTCTCTGCGTGTGTCCCAGGGACCCATCTGCCTGCGAGCCTCGGTCACCTGGCAGGAAGCTACGATGCCCAGACCTATGCTTAGCTGTGCAGCGAGGTGTACTGCGCGGACAGGTTCCACACACACTTCAAGTAAGAGGGCGGCCTGAGTGGAAAGGTGAGAGTTTGGGCAGCTGTGCAGACAAAGAAAGCGCCCTTTGGCCTGGGCCTAAATGCTTGTGACACTCCACTGGGCCTGCCAGGCTCTGAGGGCCCTGCCCTGGACCCCTGCTCCCCTGCCCTTTGTTCAGTCACAGCAGAGATGGCCACACCCACTCCCTCAGTGAGGGCAGTGTCCCAACCTCCCTCAGCCCCGCCCCCTCTCCGCAGGTTACCATGGACTACAGAGGCTGCATTCTGAGGCCAGGGCGTTCCGAGAATGCCAAGGGCAGACATGATGACCTTAAATGATTTCCTCTTGTGTCAGGTTTGGTAAACTTTAGGAGCTAGGAAATGGTCCACTTGACAGAAATGTTCAAATTTACTGGCATTTCATATATTCTCTGCTCTAACATTGTCCTGACTCTTTCTGTATATTCTTTACTTATGTTTTTGTTTTCCTTAATCAAAGTGTGTCTTTTAAATCTTTTCAAAGAAGATTCTTTGGACTTACTAAATCACCTGAATTTTATACGTTTTCTGTTGTATTAAGTTCTGCTCATATCTTTATTTAACTTTTTTCTATGTTCTCAGGGTTTATTGTTTTCATCTTCTGATGTCAATTAAAACACTTGGTTATTCATTTTAATAAATCTTTTTACTTATAAAGATTTGAACTTTTGAAGATTCCAGCTTACTTGTACGTTTCTAAGGGTCAGGTCCTCTCCATTGTTGCTGGCCTGAGGCTTAGTTCACCATATAGCAATGTATATATTGACCTATTTTCCCCTAGACTTTCTGTGATCCCCTACATCTCACCTTTCTTTGCAGACAAGCCATTTGAAATACCCTTAACTTATTTCACAGCCAAAAACTCTTTGAAATAATGGGTATTCTTTAGAGAAATCTTCTTATATAATTAGGCAGAAAATCTGACCTGCCATAGTTTTCAAAACAGCATAATTTCACTCTTCTCAATGATTAATCTGTTGTATTACACAACCTTTGTGTATTTAGCTTTATCAATGACATGTCCTTTAAAAATGTTTTAGAGATCCTACCAGTCTTTGAAAATATCCTTGTGCCTTGTTTCAGTTCCAGTTTTATGTATATTTTCTGCCTTGCACCCGATTATTCCTACATCTGATGGATGGCCTTGGGAATCTAATTCTGGTATTGATTGTTTTGGCTGATTGTCTCCCCTTGTAGCTGCTTTCTTCATTATTGTGTAAATTTAGATCATGAGCTCATGTTTAGCTAAACAGCTGACCTTGTAAGAGGCTTAGGTGTGAACGCTCGTAAGTTTCAGCAGAAAGTCGGCCAAGATTTATTTGTGTCCCTCCAATGAGTGGCCCGCAAGGACCCCGTTTTCTTCAAGTGTTGGTCCAATACTCCCTCTAGAGGCAGGGGACTCAGACAGGGCTGCTTTGCGGCCCCCGATCTGGGGCAGGGGCAGTGGGTGGCCTCTGGCCCGGGCAGGAGACTCTCTGCGTGTGTCCCAGGGACCCATCTGCCTGCGAGCCTCGGTCACCTGGCAGGAAGCTACGATGCCCAGACCTATGCTTAGCTGTGCAGCGAGGTGTACTGCGCGGACAGGTTCCACACACACTTCAAGTAAGAGGGCGGCCTGAGTGGAAAGGTGAGAGTTTGGGCAGCTGTTCAGACAAAGAAAGCGCCCTTTGGCCTGGGCCTAAATGCTTGTGACACTCCACTGGGCCTGCCGGGCT
This sequence comes from Mesoplodon mirus, assembly GCF_964341445.2. Taxonomy (NCBI): domain Eukaryota; kingdom Metazoa; phylum Chordata; class Mammalia; order Artiodactyla; family Ziphiidae; genus Mesoplodon; species Mesoplodon mirus. Next base: position 142,886,039 of record NC_138976.1, on the reverse strand, counting down.
CTGAGGGCCCTGCCCTGGGCCCCCTGCTCCCCTGCCCTTTGTTCAGTCACAGCAGAGATGGCCACACCCACTCCCTCAGTGAGGGCAGTGTCCCAACCTCCCTCAGCCCCGCCCCCTCTCCGCAGGTTACCATGGACTACAGAGGCTGCATTCTGAGGCCAGGGCGTTCCGAGAATGCCAAGGGCAGACATGATGACCTTAAATGATTTCCTCTTGTGTCAGTTTTGGTAAACTTTAGGAGCTAGGAAATGGTCCACTTGACAGAAATGTTCAAATTTACTGGCATTTCATATATTCTCTGCTCTAACATTGTCCTGACTCTTTCTGTATATTCTTTACTTATGTTTTTGTTTTCCTTAATCAAAGTGTGTCTTTTAAATCTTTTCAAAGAAGATTCTTTGGACTTACTAAATCACCTGAATTTTATACGTTTTCTGTTGTATTAAGTTCTGCTCATATCTTTATTTAACTTTTTTCTATGTTCTCAGGGTTTATTGTTTTCATCTTCTGATGTCAATTAAAACACTTGGTTATTCATTTTAATAAATCTTTTTACTTATAAAGATTTGAACTTTTGAAGATTCCAGCTTACTTGTACGTTTCTAAGGGTCAGGTCCTCTCCATTGTTGCTGGCCTGAGGCTTAGTTCACCATATAGCAATGTATATATTGACCTATTTTCCCCTAGACTTTCTGTGATCCCCTACATCTCACCTTTCTTTGCAGACAAGCCATTTGAAATACCCTTAACTTATTTCACAGCCAAAAAGTCTTTGAAATAATGGGTATTCTTTAGAGAAATCTTCTTATATAATTAGGCAGAAAATCTGACCTGCCATAGTTTTCAAAACAGCATAATTTCACTCTTCTCAATGATTAATCTGTTGTATTACACAACCTTTGTGTATTTAGCTTTATCAATGACATGTCCTTTAAAAATGTTTTAGAGATCCTACCAGTCTTTGAAAACATCCTTGTGCCTTGTTTCAGTTCCAGTTTTATGTATATTTTCTGCCTTGCACCCGATTATTCCTACATCTGATGGATGGCCTTGGGAATCTAATTCTGGTATTGATTGTTTTGGCTGATTGTCTCCCCTTGTAGCTGCTTTCTTCATTATTGTGTAAAGTTAGATCATGAGCTCATGTTTAGCTAAACAGCTGACCTTGTAAGAGGCTTAGGTGTGAACGCTCGTAAGTTTCAGCAGAAAGTCGGCCAAGATTTATTTGTGTCCCTCCAATGAGTGGCCCTCAAGGACCACGTTTTCTACAAGTGTTGGTCCAATACTCCCTCTAGAGGCAGGGGACTCAGACAGGGCTGCTTTGCGGCCCCCGATATGGGGCAGGGGCAGTGGGCGGCCTGTGGCCCGGGCAGGAGCCTCTCTGCGTGTGTCCCAGGGACCCATCTGCCTGCGAGCCTCGGTCACCTGGCAGGAAGCTACAATGCCCAGACCTATGCTTAGCTGTGCAGCGAGGTGTACTGCGCGGACAGGTTCCACACACACTTCAAGTAAGAGGGCGGCCTGAGTGGAAAGGTGAGAGTTTGGGCAGCTGTGCAGCCAAAGAAAGCGCCCTTTGGCCTGGGCCTAAATGCTTGTGACACTCCACTGGGCCTGCCGGGCTGTGAGGGCCCTGCCCTGGGCCCCCTGCTCCCCTGTCCTTTGTTCAGTTACAGCAGAGATGGCCACACCCACTCCCTCAGTGAGGGCAGTGTCCCAACCTCCCTCAGCCCCGCCCCCTCTCCGCAGGTTACCATGGACTACAGAGGCTGCATTCTGAGGCCAGGGCGTTCCGAGAATGCCAAGGGCAGACATGATGACCTTAAATGATTTCCTCTTGTGTCAGTTTTGGTAAACTTTAGGAGCTAGGAAATGGTCCACTTGACAGAAATGTTCAAATTTACTGGCATTTCATATATTCTCTGCTCTAACATTGTCCTGACTCTTTCTGTATATTCTTTACTTATGTTTTTGTTTTCCTTAATCAAAGTGTGTCTTTTAAATCCTTTCAAAGAAGATTCTTTGGACTTACTAAATCACCTGAATTTTATACGTTTTCTGTTGTATTAAGTTCTGCTCATATCTTTATTTAACTTTTTTCTATGTTCTCAGGGTTTATTGTTTTCATCTTCTGATGTCAATTAAAACACTTGGTTATTCATTTTAATAAATCTTTTTACTTATAAAGATTTGAACTTTTGAAGATTCCAGCTTAGTTGTACGTTTCTAAGGGTCAGGTCCTCTCCATTGTTGCTGGCCTGAGGCTTAGTTCACCATATAGCAATGTATATATTGACCTATTTTCCCCTAGACTTTCTGTGATCCCCTACATCTCACCTTTCTTTGCAGACAAGCCATTTGAAATACCCTTAACTTATTTCACAGCCAAAAAGTCTTTGAAATAATGTGTATTCTTTAGAGAAATCTTCTTATATAATTAGGCAGAAAATCTGACCTGCCATAGTTTACAAAACAGCATAATTTCACTCTTCTCAATGATTAATCTGTTGTATTACACAACCTTTGTGTATTTAGCTTTATCAATGACATGTCCTTTAAAAATGTTTTAGAGATCCTACCAGTCTTTGAAAACATCCTTGTGCCTTGTTTCAGTTCCAGTTTTATGTATATTTTCTGCCTTGCACCCGATTATTCCTACATCTGATGGATGGCCTTGGGAATCTAATTCTGGTATTGATTGTTTTGGCTGATTGTCTCCCCTTGTAGCTGCTTTCTTCATTATTGTGTAAAGTTAGATCATGAGCTCATGTTTAGCTAAACAGCTGACCTTGTAAGAGGCTTAGGTGTGAACGCTCGTAAGTTTCAGCAGAAAGTCGGCCAAGATTTATTTGTGTCCCTCCAATGCGTGGCCCTCAAGGACCCCGTTTTCTACAAGTGTTGGTCCAATACTCCCTCTAGAGGCAGGGGACTCAGACAGGGCTGCTTTGCGGCCCCCAATCTGGGGCAGGGGCAGTGGGCGGCCTGTGGCCCGGGCAGGAGCCTCTCTGCGTGTGTCCCAGGGACCCATCTGCCTGCGAGCCTCGGTCACCTGGCAGGAAGCTACGATGCCCAGACCTATGCTTAGCTGTGCAGCGAGGTGTACTGCGCGGACAGGTTCCACACACACTTCAAGTAAGAGGGCGGCCTGAGTGGAAAGGTGAGAGTTTGGGCAGCTGTGCAGACAAAGAAAGCGCCCTTTGGCCTGGGCCTAAATGCTTGTGACACTCCACTGGGCCTGCCGGGCTCTGAGGGCCCTGCCCTGGGCCCCCTGTTCCCCTGCACTTTGTTCAGTCACAGCAGAGATGGCCACACCCACTCCCTCAGTGAGGGCAGTGTCCCAACCTCCCTCAGCCCCGCCCCCTCTCCGCAGGTTACCATGGACTACAGAGGCTGCATTCTGAGGCCAGGGCGTTCCGAGAATGCCAAGGGCAGACATGATGACCTTAAATGATTTCCTCTTGTGTCAGTTTTGGTAAACTTTAGGAGCTAGGAAATGGTCCACTTGACAGAAATGTTCAAATTTACTGGCATTTCATATATTCTCTGCTCTAACATTGTCCTGACTCTTTCTGTATATTCTTTACTTATGTTTTTGTTTTCTTTAATCAAAGTGTGTCTTTTAAATCTTTTCAAAGAAGATTCTTTGGACTTACTAAATCACCTGAATTTTATACGTTTTCTGTTGTATTAAGTTCTGCTCATATCTTTATTTAACTTTTTTCTATGTTCTCAGGGTTTATTGTTTTCATCTTCTGATGTCAATTAAAACACTTGGTTATTCATTTTAATAAATCTTTTTACTTATAAAGATTTGAACTTTTGAAGATTCCAGCTTACTTGTACGTTTCTAAGGGTCAGGTCCTCTCCATTGTTGCTGGCATGAGGCTTAGTTCACCATATAGCAATGTATATATTGACCTATTTTCCCCTAGACTTTCTGTGATCCCCTACATCTCACCTTGCTTTGCAGACAAGCCATTTGAAATACCCTTAACTTATTTCACAGCCAAAAAGTCTTTGAAATAATGGGTATTCTTTAGAGAAATCTTCTTATATAATTAGGCAGAAAATCTGACCTGCCATAGTTTTCAAAACAGCATAATTTCACTCTTCTCAATGATTAATCTGTTGTATTACACAACCTTTGTGTATTTAGCTTTATCAATGACATGTCCTTTAAAAATGTTTTAGAGATCCTACCAGTCTTTGAAAACATCCTTGTGCCTTGTTTCAGTTCCAGTTTTATGTATATTTTCTGCCTTGCACCCGATTATTCCTACATCTGATGGATGCCCTTGGGAATCTAATTCTGGTATTGATTGTTTTGGCTGATTGTCTCCCCTTGTAGCTGCTTTCTTCATTATTGTGTAAAGTTAGATCATGAGCTCATGTTTAGCTAAACAGCTGACCTTGTAAGAGGCTTAGGTGTGAACGCTCGTAAGTTTCAGCAGAAAGTCGGCCAAGATTTACTTGTTTCCCTCCAATGAGTGGCCCTCAAGGACCCCGTTTTCTACAAGTGTTGGTCCAATACTCCCTCTAGAGGCAGGGGACTCAGACAGGGCTGCTTTGCGGCCCCCGATCTGGGGCAGGGGCAGTGGGCGGCCTGTGGCCCGGGCAGGAGCCTCTCTGCGTGTGTCCCAGGGACCAATCTGCCTGCGAGCCTCGGTCACCTGGCAGGAAGCTAGGATGCCCAGACCTATGGTTAGCTGTGCAGCGAGGTGTACTGCGCGGACAGGTTCCACACACACTTCAAGTAAGAGGGCGGCCTGAGTGGAAAGGTGAGAGTTTGGGCAGCTGTGCAGACAAAGAAAGCGCCCTTTGGCCTGGGCCTAAATGCTTGTGACACTCCACTGGGCCTGCCGGGCTCTGAGGGGCCTGCCCTGGGCCCCCTGCTCCCCTGCCCTTTGTTCAGTCACAGCAGAGATGGCCACACCCACTCCCTCAGTGAGGGCAGTGTTCCAACCTCCCTCAGCCCCGCCCCCTCTCAGCAGGTTACCATGGACTACAGAGGCTGCATTCTGAGGCCAGGGCGTTCCGAGAATGCCAAGGGCAGACATGATGACCTTAAATGATTTCCTCTTGTGTCAGGTTTGGTAAACTTTAGGAGCTAGGAAATGGTCCACTTGACAGAAATGTTCAAATTTACTGGCATTTCATATATTCTCTGCTCTAAAATTGTCCTGACTCTTTCTGTATATTCTTTACTTATGTTTTTGTTTTCCTTAATCAAAGTGTGTCTTTTAAATCTTTTCAAAGAAGATTCTTTGGACTTAATAAATCACCTGAATTTTATACGTTTTCTGTTGTATTAAATTCTGCTCATATATTTATTTAACTTTTTTCTATGTTCTCAGGGTTTATTGTTTTCATCTTCTGATGTCAATTAAAACACTTGGTTATTCATTTTAATAAATCTTTTTACTTATAAAGATTTGAACTTTTGAAGATTCCAGCTTACTTGTACGTTTCTAAGGGTCAGGACCTCTCAATTGTTGCTGGCCTGAGGCTTAGTTCACCATATAGCAATGTATATATTGACCTATTTTCCCCTAGACTTTCTGTGATCCCCTACATCTCACCTTTCTTTGCAGACAAGCCATTTGAAATACCCTTAACTTATTTCACAGCCAAAAACTCTTTGAAATAATGTGTATTCTTTAGAGAAATCTTCTTATATAATTAGGCAGAAAATCTGACCTGCCATAGTTTTCAAAACAGCATAATTTCACTCTTCTCAATGATTAATCTGTTGTATTACACAACCTTTGTGTATTTAGCTTTATCAATGACATGTCCTTTAAAAATGTTTTAGAGATCCTACCAGTCTTTGAAAACATCCTTGTGCCTTGTTTCAGGTCCAGTTTTATGTATATTTTCTGCCTTGCACCCGATTATTCCTACATCTGATGGATGGCCTTGGGAATCTAATTCTGGTATTGATTGTTTTGGCTGATTGTCTCCCCTTGTAGCTGCTTTATTCATTATTGTGTAAAGTTAGATCATGAGCTCATGCTTAGCTAAACAGCTGACCTTGTAAGAGGCTTAGGTGTGAACGCTCGTAAGTTTCAGCAGAAAGTCGGCCAAGATTTATTTGTGTCCCTCCAATGAGTGGCCCGCAAGGACCCCGTTTTCTTCAAGTGTTGGTCCAATACTCCCTCTAGAGGCAGGGGACTCAGACAGGGCTGCTTTGCGGCCCCCGATCTGGGTCAGGGGCAGTGGGCGGCATGTGGCCCGGGCAGGAGCCTCTCTGCGTGTGTCCCAGGGACCCATCTGCCTGCGAGCCTCGGTCACCTGGCAGGAAGCTACGATGCCCAGACCTATGCTTAGCTGTGCAGCGAGGTGTACTGCGCGGACAGGTTCCACACACACTTCAAGTAAGAGGGCGGCCTGAGTGGAAAGGTGAGAGTTTGGGCAGCTGTGCAGACAAAGAAAGCGCCCTTTGGCCTGGGCCTAAATGCTTGTGACACTCCACTGGGCCTGCCGGGCTCTGAGGGGCCTGCCCTGGGCCCCCTGCTCCCCTGCCTTTTGTTCAGTCACAGCAGAGATGGCCACACCCACTCCCTCAGTGAGGGCAGTGTTCCAACCTCCCTCAGCCCCGCCCCCTCTCCGCAGGTTACCATGGACTACAGAGGCTGCATTCTGAGGCCAGGGCGTTCCGAGAATGCCAAGGGCAGACATGATGACCTTAAATGATTTCCTCTTGTGTCACTTTTGGTAAACTTTAGGAGCTAGGAAATGGTCCACTTGACAGAAATGTTCAAATTTACTGGCATTTCATATATTCTCTGCTCTAACATTGTCCTGACTCTTTCTGTATATTCTTTACTTATGTTTTTGTTTTCCTTAATCAAACTGTGTCTTTTAAATCTTTTCAAAGAAGATTCTTTGGACTTACTAAATCACCTGAATTTTATACGTTTTCTGTTGTATTAAGTTCTGCTCATATCTTTATTTAACTTTTTTCTATGTTCTCAGGGTTTATTGTTTTCATCTTCTGATGTCAATTAAAACACTTGGTTATTCATTTTAATAAATCTTTTTACTTATAAAGATTTGAACTTTTGAAGATTCCAGCTTAGTTGTACGTTTCTAAGGGTCAGGTCCTCTCCATTGTTGCTGGCCTGAGGCTTAGTTCACCATATAGCAATGTATATATTGACCTATTTTCCCCTAGACTTTCTGTGATCCCCTACATCTCACCTTTCTTTGCAGACAAGCCATTTGAAATACCCTTAACTTATTTCACAGCCAAAAAGTCTTTGAAATAATGTGTATTCTTTAGAGAAATCTTCTTATATAATTAGGCAGAAAATCTGACCTGCCATAGTTTTCAAAACAGCATAATTTCACTCTTCTCAATGATTAATCTGTTGTATTACACAACCTTTGTGTATTTAGCTTTATCAATGACATGTCCTTTAAAAATGTTTTAGATATCCTACCAGTCTTTGAAAACATCCTTGTGCCTTGTTTCAGTTCCAGTTTTATGTATATTTTCTGCCTTGCACCCGATTATTCCTACATCTGATGGATGGCCTTGGGAATCTAATTCTGGTATTGATTGTTTTGGCTGATTGTCTCCCCTTGTAGCTGCTTTATTCATTATTGTGTAAAGTTAGATCATGCGCTCATGTTTAGCTAAACAGCTGACCTTGTAAGAGGCTTAGGTGTGAACGCTCGTAAGTTTCAGCAGAAAGTCGGCCAAGATTTATTTGTGTCCCTCCAATGAGTGGCCCGCAAGGACCCCGTTTCCTACAAGTGTTGGTCCAATACTCCCTCTAGAGGCAGGGGACTCAGACAGGGCTGCTTTGCGGCCCCCGATCTGGGGCAGGGGCAGTGGGCGGCCTGTGGCCCGGGCAGGAGCCTCTCTGCGTGTGTCCCAGGGACCCATCTGCCTGCGAGCCTCGGTCACCTGGCAGGAAGCTACGATGCCCAGACCTATGCTTAGCTGTGCAGCGAGGTGTACTGCGCGGACAGGTTCCACACACACTTCAAGGAAGAGGGCGGCCTGAGTGGAAAGGTGAGAGTTTGGGCAGCTGTGCAGACAAAGAAAGCGCACTTTGGCCTGGGCCTAAATGCTTGTGACACTCCACTGGGCCTGCCGGGCTCTGAGGGCCCTGCCCAGGGCCCCCTGCTCCCCTGCCCTTTGTTCAGTCACAGCAGAGATGGCCACACCCACTCCCTCAGTGAGGGCAGTGTCCCAACCTCCCTCAGCCCCGCCCCCTCTCCGCAGGTTACCATGGACTACAGAGGCTGCATTCTGAGGCCAGGGCGTTCCGAGAATGCCAAGGGCAGACATGATGACCTTAAATGATTTCCTCTTGTGTCACTTTTGGTAAACTTTAGGAGCTAGGAAATGGTCCACTTGACAGAAATGTTCAAATTTACTGGCATTTCATATATTCTCTGCTCTAACATTGTCCTGACTCTTTCTGTATATTCTTTACTTATGTTTTTGTTTTCCTTAATCAAAGTGTGTCTTTTAAATCTTTTCAAAGAAGATTCTTTGGACTTACTAAATCACCTGAATTTTATACATTTTCTGTTGTATTAAGTTCTGCTCATATCTTTATTTAACTTTTTTCTATGTTCTCAGGGTTTATTGTTTTCATCTTCTGATGTCAATTAAAACACTTGGTTATTCATTTTAATAAATCTTTTTACTTATAAAGATTTGAACTTTTGAAGATTCCAGCTTACTTGTACGTTTCTAAGGGTCAGGTCCTCTCCATTGTTTCTGGCCTAAGACTTAGTTCACCATATCGCAAAGTATATATTGACCTATTTTCCCCTCGACTTTCTGTGATCCCCTACATCTCACCTTTCTTTGAAGACAAGCCATTTGAAATACCCTTAACTTATTTCACAGCCAATAAGTCTTTGAAATAATGGGTATTTTTTGAGAAATCTTCTTATATAATTAGGCAGAAAATCTGACCTGCCATAGTTTTCAAAACAGCATAATTTCACTCTTCTCAATGATTAATCTGTTGTATTACACAACCTTTGTGTATTTAGCTTTATCAATGACATGTCCTTTAAAAATGTTTTAGAGATCCTACCAGTCTTTTAAAACATCCTTGTGCCTTGTTTCAGTTCCAGTTTTATGTATATTTTCTGCCTTGCACCCGATTATTCCTACATCTGATGGATGCCCTTGGGAATCTAATTCTGGTATTGATTGTTTTGGCTGATTGTCTCCCCTTGTAGCTGCTTTCTTCATTATTGTGTAAAGTTAGATCATGAGCTCATGTTTAGCTAAACAGCTGACCTTGTAAGAGGCTTAGGTGTGAACGCTCGTAAGTTTCAGCAGAAAGTCGGCCAAGATTTACTTGTTTCCCTCCAATGAGTGGCCCTCAAGGACCCCGTTTTCTACAAGTGTTGGTCCAATACTCCCTCTAGAGGCAGTGGACTCAGACAGGGCTGCTTTGCGGCCCCCGATCTGGGGCAGGGGCAGTGGGAGGCCTGTGGCCCGGGCAGGAGCCTCTCTGCGTGTGTCCCAGGGACCCATCTGCCTGCGAGCCTCGGTCACCTGGCAGGAAGCTACGATGCCCAGACCTATGCTTAGCTGTGCAGCGAGGTGTACTGCGCGGACAGGTTCCACACATACTTCAAGTAAGAGGGCGGCCTGAGTGGAAAGGTGAGAGTTTGGGCAGCTGTGCAGACAAAGAAAGCGCCCTTTGGCCTGGGCCCAAATGCTTGTGACACTCCACTGGGCCTGCCGGGCTCTGAGGGCCCTGCCGTGGGCCCCCTGCTCCCCTGCTCTTTGTTCAGTCACAGCAGAGATGGCCACACCCACTCCCTCAGTGAGGGCAGTGTTCCAACCTCCCTCAGCCCCGCCCCCTCTCCGTAGGTTACCATGCACTACAGAGGCTGCATTCTGAGGCAAGGGCGTTCCGAGAATGCCAAGGGCAGACATGATGACCTTAAATGATTTCCTCTTGTGTCAGGTTTGCTAAACTTTAGGAGCTAGGAAATGGTCCACTTTACAGAAATGTTCAAATTTACTGGCATTTCATATATTCTCTGCTCTAACATTGTCCTGACTCTTTCTGTATATTCTTTACTTATGTTTTTGTTTTCCTTAATCAAAGTGTGTCATTTAAATCTTTTCAAAGAAGATTCTTTGGACTTACTAAATCACCTGAATTTTATACGTTTTCTGTTGTATTAAATTCTGCTCATATATTTATTTAACTTTTTTCTATGTTCTCAGGGTTTATTGTTTTCATCTTCTGATGTCAATTAAAACACTTGATTATTCATTTTAATAAATCTTTTTACTTATAAAGATTTGAACTTTTGAAGATTCCAGCTTAGTTGTACGTTTCTAAGGGTCACGTCCTCTCCATTGTTGCTGGCCTGAAGCTTAGTTCACCATATAGCAATGTATATATTGACCTATTTTCCCCTAGACTTTCTGTGATCCCCTACATCTCACCTTGCTTTGCAGACAAGCCATTTGAAATACCCTTAACTTATTTCACAGCCAAAAAGTCTTTGAAATAATGTGTATTCTTTAGAGAAATCTTCTTATATAATTAGGCAGAAAATCTGACCTGCCATAGTTTTCAAAACAGCATAATTTCACTCTTCTCAATGATTAATCTGTTGTATTACACAACCTTTGTGTATTTAGCTTTATCAATGACATGTCCTTTAAAAATGTTTTAGAGATCCTACCAGTCTTTGAAAACATCCTTGTGCCTTGTTTCAGTTCCAGTTTTATGTATATTTTCTGCCTTGCACCCGATTATTCCTACATCTGATGGATGCCCTTGGGAATCTAATTCTGGTATTGATTGTTTTGGCTGATTGTCTCCCCTTGTAGCTGCTTTCTTCATTATTGTGTAAAGTTAGATCATGAGCTCATGTTTAGCTAAACAGCTGACCTTGTAAGAGGCTTAGGTGTGAACGCTCGTAAGTTTCAGCAGAAAGTCGGCCAAGATTTATTTGTGTCCCTCCAATGAGTGACCCGCAAGGACCACGTTTTCTACAAGTGTTGGTCCAATACTCCCTCTAGAGGCAGGGGACTCAGACAGGGCTGCTTTGCGGCCCCCGATCTGGGGCAGGGGCAGTGGGCGGCGTGAGGCCCGGGCAGGAGCCTCTCTGCGTGTGTCCCAGGGACCCATCTGCCTGTGAGCCTCGGTCACCTGGCAGGAAGCTACGATGCCCAGACCTATGCTTAGCTGTGCAGCGAGGTGTACTGCGCGGACAGGTTCCACACACACTTCAAGTAAGAGGGCGGCCTGAGTGGAAAGGTGAGAGTTTGGGCAGCTGTGCAGACAAAGAAAGCGCCCTTTGGCCTGGGCCTAAATGCTTGTGACACTCCACTGGGCCTGCCGGGCTCTGAGGGCCCTGCCCTGGGCCCCCTGCTCCCCTGCCCTTTGTTCAGTCACAGCAGAGATGGCCACACCCACTCCCTCAGTGAGGGCAGTGTTCCAACCTCCCTCAGCCCCGCCCCCTCTCCGCAGGTTACCATGGACTACAGAGGCTGCAATCTGAGGCCATGGCGTTCCGAGAATGCCAAGGGCAGACATGATGACCTTAAATGATTTCCTCTTGTGTCAGTTTTGGTAAACTTTAGGAGCTAGGAAATGGTCCACTTGACAGAAATGTTCAAATTTACTGGCATTTCATATATTCTCTGCTCTAACATTGTCCTGACTCTTTCTGAATATTCTTTACTTATGTTTTGGTTTTCCTTAATCAAAGTGTGTCTTTTAAATCTTTTCAAAGAAGATTCTTTGGACTTACTAAATCACCTGAATTTTATACGTTTTCTGTTGTATTAAGTTCTGCTCCTATCTTTATTTAAATTTTTTCTATGTTCTCAGGGTTTATTCTTTTCATCTTCTGATGTCAATTAAAACACTTGGTTATTCATTTTAATAAATCTTTTTACTTATAAAGATTTGAACTTTTGAAGATTCCAGCTTACTTGTACGTTTCAAAGCGTCAGGTCCTCTCCACTGTTGCCGGCCTAAGGCTTAGTTCACCATATAGCAATGTATATATTGACCTATTTTCCCCTCGACTTTCTGTGATCCACTACATCTCACCTTTCTTTGCAGACAAGCCATTTGAAATAACCTTAACTTATTTCACAGCCAATAAGGCTTTGAAATAATGTTTATTTTTTAGAGAAATCTTCTTATATAATTAGGCAAAAAATCTGACCTGCCATAGTTTTCAAAACAGCATAATTTCACTCTTCTCAATGATTAATCTGTTGTATTACACAACCTTTGTGTATTTAGCTTTATCAATGACATGTCCTTTAAAAATGTTTTAGAGATCCTACCAGTCTTTGAAAACATCCTCGTGCCTTGTTTCAGTTCCAGTTTTATGTATATTTTCTGCCTTGCACCCGATTATTCCTACATCTGATGGATGGCCTTGGGAATCTAATTCTGGTATTGATTGTTTTGGCTGATTGTCTCCCCTTGTAGCTGCTTTCTTCATTATTGTGTAAATTTAGATCATGAGCTCATGTTTAGCTAAACAGCTGACCTTGTAAGAGGCTTAGGTGTGAACGCTCGTAAGTTTCAGAAGAAAGACGGCAAAGATTTATTTGTGTCCCTCCAATGAGTGGCCCTCAAGGACCCCGTGTTCTACAAGTGTTGGTCCAATACACCCTCTAGAGGCAGGGGACTCCGACAGGGCTGCTTTGCGGCCCCCGAACTGGGGCAGGGGCAGTGGGCGGCCTGTGGCCCGGGCAGGAGCCTCTCCGCGTGTGTCCCAGGGACCCATCTGCCTGTGAGCCTCGGTCACCTGGCAGGAAGCTACGATGCCCAGACCTATGCTTAGCTGTGCAGCGAGGTGTACTGCGTGGACAGGTTCCACACACACTTCAAGTAAGAGGGCGGCCTGAGTGGAAAGGTGAGGGTTTGGGCAGCTGTGCAGACAAAGAAAGCGCCCTTTGGCCTTGGCCTAAATTCTTGTGACACTCCACTGGGCCTGCCGGGCTCTGAGGGCCCTGCCCTGGGCCCCCTGCTCCCCTGCCCTTTGTTCAGTCACAGCAGAGATGGCCACACCCACTCCCTCAGTGAGGGCAGTGTTCCAACCTCCCTCAGCCCCGCCCCCTCTCTGCAGGTTACCATGGACAACAGAGGCTGCATTCTGAGGCCAGGGCGTTCCGAGAATGCCAAGGGCAGACATGATGACCTTAAATGATTTCCTCTTGTGTCAGTTTTGGTAAACTTTAGGATCTAGGAAATGGTCCACTTGACAGAAATGTTCAAATTTACTGGCATTTCATATATTCTCTGCTCTAACATTGTCCTGACTCTTTGTGAATATTCTTTACTTATGTTTTGGTTTTCCTTAATCAAAGTGTGTCTTTTAAATCTTTTCAAAGAAGATTCTTTGGACTTACTAAATCACCTGAATTTTATACGTTTTCTGTTGTATTAAGTTCTGCTCCTATCTTTATTTAACTTTTTTCTATGTTCTCAGGGTTTATTGTTTTCATCTTCTGATGTCAATTAAAACACTTGGTTATTCATTTTAATAAATCTTTTTACTTATAAATATTTGAACTTTTGAAGATTCCAGCTTACTTGTACGTTTCTAAGGGTCAGGTCCTCTCCACTGTTGCCGGCCTAAGGCTTAGTTTACCATATAGCAATGTATATATTGACCTATTTTCCCCTCGACTTTCTGTGATCCACTACATCTCACCTTTCTTTGCAGACAAGCCATTGGAAATACCCTTAACTTATTTCACAGCCAATAAGGCTTTGAAATAATGTTTATTTTTTAGAGAAATCTTCTTATATAATTAGGCAGAAAATCTGACCTGCCATAGTTTTCAAAACAGCATAATTTCACTCTTCTCAATGATTAATCTGTTGTATTACACAACCTTTGTGTATTTAGCTTTATCAATGACATGTCCTTTAAAAATGTTTTAGAGATCCTACCAGTCTTTGAAAACATCCTCGTGCCTTGTTTCAGTACCAGTTTTATGTATATTTTCTGCCTTGCACCCGATTATTCCTACATCTGATGGATGGCCTTGGGAATCTAATTCTGGTATTGATTGTTTTGGCTGATTGTCTCCCCTTGTAGCTGCTTTCTTCATTATTGTGTAAATTTAGATCATGAGCTCATGTTTAGCTAAACAGCTGACCTTGTAAGAGGCTTAGGTGTGAACGCTCGTAAGTTTCTGCAGAAAGTCGGCAAAGATTTATTTGTGTCCCTCCAATGAGTGGCCCTCAAGGACGCCGTTTTCTACAAGTGTTGGTCCAATACTCCCTCTAGAGGCAGGGGACTCCGACAGGGCTGCTTTGCGGCCCCCGATCTGGGGCAGGGGCAGTGGGCGGCGTGTGGCCCGGGCAGGAGCCTCTCCGCGTGTGTCCCAGGGACCCATCTGCCTGTGAGCCTCGGTCACCTGGCAGGAAGCTACGATGCCCAGACCTATGCTTAGCTGTGCAGCGAGGTGTACTGCGCGGACAGGTTCCACACACACTTCAAGTAAGAGGGCGGCCTGAGTGGAAAGGTGAGAGTTTGGGCAGCTGTGCAGACAAAGAAAGCGCCCTTTGGCCTGGGCCTAAATGCTTGTGACACTCCACTGGGCCTGCCGGGCTCTGAGGGCACTGCCCTGGGCCCCCTGCTCCGCTGCCCTTTGTTCAGTCACAGCAGAGATGGCCACACCCACTCCCTCAGTGAGGGCAGTGTTCCAACCTCCCTCAGCCCCGCCCCCTCTCCGCAGGTTACCATGGACTACAGAGGCTGCATTCTGAGGCCAGGGCGTTCCGAGAATGCCAAGGGCAGACATGATGACCTTAAATGATTTCCTCTTGTGTCAGGTTTGGTAAACTTTAGGAGCTAGGAAATGGTCCACTTGACAGAAATGTTCAAATTTACTGGCATTTCATATATTCTCTGCTCTAAAATTGTCCTGACTCTTTCTGTATATTCTTTACTTATGTTTTTGTTTTCCTTAATCAAAGTGTGTCTTTTAAATCTTTTCAAAGAAGATTCTTTGGACTTAATAAATCACCTGAATTTTATACGTTTTCTGTTGTATTAAATTCTGCTCATATATTTATTTAACTTTTTTCTATGTTCTCAGGGTTTATTGTTTTCATCTTCTGATGTCAATTAAAACACTTGGTTATTCATTTTAATAAATCTTTTTACTTATAAAGATTTGAACTTTTGAAGATTCCAGCTTACTTGTACGTTTCTAAGGGTCAGGACCTCTCCATTGTTGCTGGCCTGAGGCTTAGTTCACCATATAGCAATGTATATATTGACCTATTTTCCCCTCGACTTTCTGTGATCCCCTACATCTCACCTTTCTTTGAAGACAAGCCATTTGAAATACCCTTAACTTATTTCACAGCCAAAAACTCTTTGAAATAATGTGTATTCTTTAGAGAAATCTTCTTATATAATTAGGCAGAAAATCTGACCTGCCATAGTTTTCAAAACAGCATAATTTCACTCTTCTCAATGATTAATCTGTTGTATTACACAACCTTTGTGTATTTAGCTTTATCAATGACATGTCCTTTAAAAATGTTTTAGAGATCCTACCAGTCTTTGAAAACATCCTTGTGCCTTGTTTCAGTTCCAGTTTTATGTATATTTTCTGCCTTGCACCCGATTATTCCTACATCTGATGGATGGCCTTGGGAATCTAATTCTGGTATTGATTGTTTTGGCTGATTGTCTCCCCTTGTAGCTGCTTTATTCATTATTGTGTAAAGTTAGATCATGAGCTCATGCTTAGCTAAACAGCTGACCTTGTAAGAGGCTTAGGTGTGAACGCTCGTAAGTTTCAGCAGAAAGTCGGCCAAGATTTATTTGTGTCCCTCCAATGAGTGGCCCGCAAGGACCGGGTTTTCTTCAAATGTTGGTCCAATACTCCCTCTAGAGGCAGGGGACTCAGACAGGGCTGCTTTGCGGCCCCCGATCTGGGTCAGGGGCAGTGGGCGGCATGTGGCCCGGGCAGGAGCCTCTCTGCGTGTGTCCCAGGGACCCATCTGCCTGCGAGCCTCGGTCACCTGGCAGGAAGCTACGATGCCCAGACCTATGCTTAGCTGTGCAGCGAGGTGTACTGCGCGGACAGGTTCCACACACACTTCAAGTAAGAGGGCGGCCTGAGTGGAAAGGTGAGAGTTTGGGCAGCTGTGCAGACAAAGAAAGCGCCCTTTGGCCTGGGCCTAAATGCTTGTGACACTCCACTGGGCCTGCCGGGCTCTGAGGGGCCTGCCCTGGGCCCCCTGCTCCCCTGCCCTTTGTTCAGTCACAGCAGAGATGGCCACACCCACTCCCTCAGTGAGGGCAGTGTTCCAACCTCCCTCAGCCCCGCCCCCTCTCCGCAGGTTACCATGGACTACAGAGGCTGCATTCTGAGGCCAGGGCGTTCCGAGAATGCCAAGGGCAGACATGATGACCTTAAATGATTTCCTCTTGTGTCACTTTTGGTAAACTTTAGGAGCTAGGAAATGGTCCACTTGACAGAAATGTTCAAATTTACTGGCATTTCATATATTCTCTGCTCTAACATTGTCCTGACTCTTTCTGTATATTCTTTACTTATGTTTTTGTTTTCCTTAATCAAAGTGTGTCTTTTCAATCTTTTCAAAGAAGATTCTTTGGACTTACTAAATCACCTGAATTTTATACGTTTTCTGTTGTATTAAGTTCTGCTCATATCTTTATTTAACTTTTTTCTATGTTCTCAGGGTTTATTGTTTTCATCTTCTGATGTCAATTAAAACACTTGGTTATTCATTTTAATAAATCTTTTTACTTATAAAGATTTGAACTTTTGAAGATTCCAGCTTACTTGTACGTTTCTAAGGGTCAGGTCCTCTCCATTGTTGCTGGCCTGAGGCTTAGTTCACCATATAGCAATGTATATATTGACCTATTTTCCCCTAGACTTTCTGTGATCCCCTACATCTCACCTTTCTTTGCAGACAAGCCATTTGAAATACCCTTAACTTATTTCACAGCCAAAAAGTCTTTGAAATAATGTGTATTCTTTAGAGAAATCTTCTTATATAATTAGGCAGAAAATCTGACCTGCCATAGTTTTCAAAACAGCATAATTTCACTCTTCTCAATGATTAATCTGTTGTATTACACAACCTTTGTGTATTTAGCTTTATCAATGACATGTCCTTTAAAAATGTTTTAGATATCCTACCAGTCTTTGAAAACATCCTTGTGCCTTGTTTCAGTTCCAGTTTTATGTATATTTTCTGCCTTGCACCCGATTATTCCTACATCTGATGGATGGCCTTGGGAATCTAATTCTGGTATTGATTGTTTTGGCTGATTGTCTCCCCTTGTAGCTGCTTTATTCATTATTGTGTAAATTTAGATCATGAGCTCATGTTTAGCTAAACAGCTGACCTTGTAAGAGGCTTAGGTGTGAACGCTCGTAAGTTTCAGAAGAAAGACGGCAAAGATTTATTTGTGTCCCTCCAATGAGTGGCCCTCAAGGACCCCGTTTTCTACAAGTGTTGGTCCAATACTCCCTCTAGAGGCAGGGGACTCAGACAGGGCTGCTTTGCGGCCCCCGATCTGGGGCAATGGCGGTTGGCGGCCTGTTACCCGGGCAGGAGCCTCTCCGCGTGTTTCCCAGGGACCCATCTGCCTGTGAGCCTCGGTCACCTGGCAGGAAGCTACGATGCCCAGGCCTATGCTTAGCTGTGCAGCGAGGTGTATTGCGTGAACAGGTTCCACACACACTTCAAGTAAGAGGGCGGCCTGAGTGGAAAGGTGAGAGTTTGGGCAGCTGTGCAGACAAAGAAAGCGCCCTTTGGCCTGGGCCTAAATGCTTGTGACACTCCACTGGGCCTGCCGGGCTCTGAGGGCCCTGCCCTGGGCCCCCTGCTCCCCTGCCCTTTGTTCAGTCACAGCAGAGATGGCCACACCCACTCCCTCAGTGAGGGCAGTGTTCCAACCTCCCTCTGCCCCGCCCCCTCTCCGCAGGTTACCATGGACTACAGAGGCTGCATTCTGAGGCCAGGGCGTTCCGAGAATGCCAAGGGCAGACATGATGACCTTAAATGATTTCCTCTTGTGTCAGTTTTGGTAAACTTTAGGAGCTAGGAAATGGTCCACTTGACAGAAATGTTCAAATTTACTGGCATTTCATATATTCTCTGCTCTAACATTGTCCTGACTCTTTCTGTATATTCTTTACTTATGTTTTTGTTTTCCTTAATCAAAGTGTGTCTTTTCAATCTTTTCAAAGAAGATTCTTTGGACTTACTAAATCACCTGAATTTTATACGTTTTCTGTTGTATTAAGTTCTGCTCCTATCTTTATTTAACTTTTTTCTATGTTCTCAGGGTTTATTGTTTTCATCTTCTGATGTCAATTAAAACACTTGGTTATTCATTTTAATAAATCTTTTTACTTATAAAGATTTGAACTTTTGAAGATTCCAGCTTACTTGTACGTTTCAAAGGGTCAGGTCCTCTCCACTGTTGCCAGCCTAAGGCTTAGTTCACCATATAGCAATGTATATATTGACCTATTTTCCCCTAGACTTTCTGTGATCCACTACATCTCACCTTTCTTTGCAGACAAGCCATTTGGAATACCCTTAACTTATTTCACAGCCAATAAGGCTTTGAAATAATGTTTATTTTTTAGAGAAATCTTCTTATATAATTAGGCAGAAAATCTGACCTGCCATAGTTTTCAAAACAGCATAATTTCACTCTTCTCAATGATTAATCTGTTGTATTACACAACCTTTGTGTATTTAGCTTTATCAATGACATGATCTTTAAAAATGTTTTAGAGATCCTACCAGTCTTTGAAAACATCCTCGTGCCTTGTTTCAGTTCCAGTTTTATGTATATTTTCTGCCTTGCACCCGATTATTCCTACATCTGATGGATGGCCTTGGGAATCTAATTCTGGTATTGATTGTTTTGGCTGATTGTCTCCCCTTATAGCTGCTTTCTTCATTATTGTGTAAATTTAGATCATTAGCTCATGTTTAGCTAAACAGCTGACCTTGTAAGAGGCTTAGGTGTGAACGCTCGTAAGTTTCTGCAGAAAGTCGGCAAAGATTTATTTGTGTCCCTCCAATGAGTGGCCCTCAAGGACGCCGTTTTCTACAAGTGTTGGTCCAATACTCCCTCTAGAGGCAGGGGACTCCGACAGGGCTGCTTTGCGGCCCCCGATCTGGGGCAGGGGCAGTGGGCGGCGTGTGGCCCGGGCAGGAGCCTCTCCGCGTGTGTCCCAGGGACCCATCTGCCTGTGAGCCTCGGTCACCTGGCAGGAAGCTACGATGCCCAGACCTATGCTTAGCTGTGCAGCGAGGTGTACTGCGCGGACAGGTTCCACACACACTTCAAGTAAGAGGGCGGCCTGAGTGGAAAGGTGAGAGTTTGGGCAGCTGTGCAGACAAAGAAAGCGCCCTTTGGCCTGGGCCTAAATGCTTGTGACACTCCACTGGGCCTGCCGGGCTCTGAGGGCACTGCCCTGGGCCCCCTGCTCCGCTGCCCTTTGTTCAGTCACAGCAGAGATGGCCACACCCACTCCCTCAGTGAGGGCAGTGTTCCAACCTCCCTCAGCCCCGCCCCCTCTCCGCAGGTTACCATGGACTACAGAGGCTGCATTCTGAGGCCAGGGCGTTCCGAGAATGCCAAGGGCAGACATGATGACCTTAAATGATTTCCTCTTGTGTCAGTTTTGGTAAACTTTAGGAGCTAGGAAATGGGCCACTTGACAGAAATGTTTAAATTTACTGGCATTTCATATATTCTCTGCTCTAACATTGTCCTGACTCTTTCTGAATATTCTTTACTTATGTTTTGGTTTTCCTTAATCAAAGTGTGTCTTTTAAATCTTTTCAAAGAAGATTCTTTGGACTTACTAAATCACCTGAATTTTATACTTTTTCTGTTGTATTAAGTTCTGCTCCTATCTTTATTTAAATTTTTTCTATGTTCTCAGGGTTTATTGTTTTCATCTTCTGATGTCAATTAAAACACTTGGTTATTCATTTTAATAAATCTTTTTACTTATAAAGATTTGAACTTTTGAAGATTCCAGCTTACTTGTACGTTTCTAAGGGTCAGGTCCTCTCCACTGTTGCCGGCCTAAGGCTTAGTTTACCATATAGCAATGTATATATTGACCTATTTTCCCCTCGACTTTCTGTGATCCACTACATCTCACCTTTCTTTGCAGACAAGCCATTGGAAATACCCTTAACTTATTTCACAGCCAATAAGGCTTTGAAATAATGTTTATTTTTTAGAGAAATCTTCTTATATAATTAGGCAGAAAATCTGACCTGCCATAGTTTTCAAAACAGCATAATTTCACTCTTCTCAATGATTAATCTGTTGTATTACACAACCTTTGTGTATTTAGCTTTATCAATGACATGATCTTTAAAAATGTTTTAGAGATCCTACCAGTCTTTGAAAACATCCTCGTGCCTTGTTTCAGTACCAGTTTTATGTATATTTTCTGCCTTGCACCCGATTATTCCTACATCTGATGGATGGCCTTGGGAATCTAATTCTGGTATTGATTGTTTTGGCTGATTGTCTCCCCTTGTAGCTGCTTTCTTCATTATTGTGTAAATTTAGATCATGAGCTCATGTTTAGCTAAACAGCTGACCTTGTAAGAGGCTTAGGTGTGAACGCTCGTAAGTTTCAGAAGAAAGACGGCAAAGATTTATTTGTGTCCCTCCAATGAGTGGCCCTCAAGGACCCCGTTTTCTACAAGTGTTGGTCCAATACTCCCTCTAGAGGCAGGGGACTCAGACAGGGCTGCTTTGCGGCCCCCGATCTGGGGCAATGGCGGTTGGCGGCCTGTGGCCCGGGCAGGAGCCTCTCCGCGTGTGTCCCAGGGACCCATCTGCCTGTGAGCCTCGGTCACCTGGCAGGAAGCTACGATGCCCAGACCTATGCTTAGCTGTGCAGCGAGGTGTACTGCGTGGACAGGTTCCACACACACTTCAAGTAAGAGGGCGGCCTGAGTGGAAAGGTGAGAGTTTGGGCAGCTGTGCAGACAAAGAAAGCGCCCTTTGGCCTGGGCCTAAATGCTTGTGACACTCCACTGGGCCTGCCGGGCTCTGAGGGCCCTGCCCTGGGCCCCCTGCTCCCCTGCCCTTTGTTCAGTCACAGCAGAGATGGCCACACCCACTCCCTCAGTGAGGGCAGTGTTCCAACCTCCCTCAGCCCCGCCCCCTCTCCGCAGGTTACCATGGACTACAGAGGCTGCATTCTGAGGCCATGGCGTTCCGAGAATGCCAAGGGCAGACATGATGACCTTAAATGATTTCCTCTTGTGTCAGTTTTGGTAAACTTTAGGAGCTAGGAAATGGTCCACTTGACAGAAATGTTCAAATTTACTGGCATTTCATATATTCTCTGCTCTAACATTGTCCTGACTCTTTCTGTATATTCTTTACTTATGTTTTTGTTTTCCTTAATCAAAGTGTGTCTTTTAAATCTTTTCAAAGAAGATTCTTTGGACTTACTAAATCACCTGAATTTTATACGTTTTCTGTTGTATTAAGTTCTGCTCCTATCTTTATTTATCTTTGTTCTATGTTCTCAGTGTTTATTGTTTTCATCTTCTGATGTCAATTAAAACACTTGGTTATTCATTTTAATAAATCTTTTTACTTATAAAGATTTGAACTTTTGAAGATTCCAGCTTACTTGTACGTTTCTAAGGGTCAGGTCCTCTCCACTGTTGCCGGCCTAAGGCTTAGTTCAACATATAGCAATGTATATATTGACCTATTTTCCCATCGACTTTCTGTGATCCACTACATCTCACCTTTCTGTGCAGACAAGCCATTTGAAATACCCTTAACTTATTTCACAGCCAATAAGGCTTTGAAATAATGTGTATTTTTTAGAGAAATCTTCTTATATAATTAGGCAGAAAATCTGACCTGCCATAGTTTTCAAAACAGCATAATTTCACTCTTCTCAATGATTAATCTGTTGTATTACACAACCTTTGTGTATTTAGCTTTATCAATGACATGTCCTTTAAAAATGTTTTAGAGATCCTACCAGTCTTTGAAAACATCCACGTGCCTTGTTTCAGTTCCAGTTTATGTATATTTTCTGCCTTGCACCCGATTATTCCTACATCTGATGGATATCCTTGGGAATCTAATTCTGGTATTGATTGTTTTGGCTGATTGTCTCCCCTTGTAGCTGCTTTCTTCATTATTGTGTAAATTTAGATCATGAGCTCATGTTTAGCTAAACAGCTGACCTTGTAAGAGGCTTAGGTGTGAACGCTCGTAAGTTTCAAAAGAAAGACGGCAAAGATTTATTTGTTTCCCTCCAATGAGTGGCCCTCAAGGACCCCGTTTTCTACAAGTGTTGGTCCAATACTCCCTCTAGAGGCAGGGGACTCAGACAGGGCTGATTTGAGGCCCCCGATCTGGGGCAGGGGCAGTGAGCCGCCTGTGGCCCGGGCAGGAGCCACTCCGCGTGTGTCCCAGGGACCCATCTGCCTGTGAGCCTCGGTCACCTGGCAGGAAGCTACGATGCCCAGACTTATGCTTAGCTGTGCAGCGAGGTGTACTGTGCGGACAGGTTCCACACACACTTCAAGTAAGAGGGCGGCCTGAGTGGAAAGGTGAGAGTTTGGGCAGCTGTGCAGACAAAGAAAGCGCCCTTTGGCCTGGGCCTAAATGCTTGTGACACTCCACTGGGCCTGCCGGGCTCTGAGGGCCCTGCCTTGGGCCCCCTGCTCCCCTGCCCTTTGTTCAGTCACAGCAGAGATGGCCACACCCACTCCCTCAGTGAGGGCAGTGTTCCAACCTCCCTCAGCCCCGCCCCCTCTCCGCAGGTTACCATGGACTACAGAGGCTGCATTCTGAGGCCAGGGCGTTCCGAGAATGCCAAGGGCAGACATGATGACCTTAAATGATTTCCTCTTGTGTCAGTTTTGGTAAACTTTAGGAGCTAGGAAATGGTCCACTTGACAGAAATGTTCAAATTTACTGGCATTTCATATATTCTCTGCTCTAACATTGTCCTGACTCTTTCTGTATATTCTTTACTTATGTTTTTGTTTTCCTTAATCAAAGTGTGTCTTTTAAATCTTTTCAAAGAAGATTCTTTGGACTTACTAAATCACCTGAATTTTATACGTTTTCTGTTGTATTAAGTTCTGCTCATACCTTATTTAACTTTTTTCTATGTTCTCAGGGTTTATTGTTTTCATCTTCTGATGTCAATTAAAACACTTGGTTATTCATTTTAATAAATCTTTTTACTTATAAAAATTTGAACTTTTGAAGATTCCAGCTTACTTGTACGTTTCAAAGGGTCAGGTCCACTCCACTGTTGCCGGCCTAAGGCTTAGTTCACCATATAGCAATGTATATATTGACCTATTTTCCCCTCGACTTTCTGTGATCCACTACATCTCACCTTTGTTTGCAGACAAGCCATTTGAAATACCCTTAACTTATTTCACAGCCAATAAGGCTTTTAAATAATGTGTATTTTTTAGAGAAATCTTCTTATATAATTAGGCAGAAAATCTGACCTGCCATAGTTTTCAAAACAGCATAATTTCACTCTTCTCAATGATTAATCTGTTGTATTACACAACCTTTGTGTATTTAGCTTTATCAATGACATGATCATTAAAAATGTTTTAGAGATCCTACCAGTCTTTGAAACATCCTCGTGCCTTGTTTCAGTTCCAGTTTTATGAATATTTTCTGCCTTGCACCCGATTATTCCTACATCTGATGGATGGCCTTGGGAATCTAATTCTGGTATTGATTGTTTTGGCTGATTGTCTCCCCTTATAGCTGCTTTCTTCATTATTGTGTAAATTTAGATCATGAGCTCATGTTTAGCTAAACAGCTGACCTTGTAAGAGGCTTAGGTGTGAACGCTCGTAAGTTTCAGCAGAAAGTCGGCAAAGATTTATTTGTGTCCCTCCAATGAGTGGCCCTCAAGGACCCCGTTTTCTACAAGTGTTGGTCCAATACTCCCTCTAGAGGCAGGGGACTCCGACAGGGCTGCTTTGCGGCCCCCGATCTGGGGCAGGGGCAGTGGGCGGCGTGTGGCCCGGGCAGGAGCCTCTCCGCGTGTGTCCCAGGGACCCATCTGCCTGTGAGCCTCGGTCACCTGGCAGGAAGCTACGATGCCCAGACCTATGCTTAGCTGTGCAGCGAGGTGTACTGCGCGGACAGGTTCCACACTCACTTCAAGTAAGAGGGCGGCCTGAGTGGAAAGGTGAGAGTTTGGGCAGCTGTGCAGACAAAGAAAGCGCCCTTTGGCCTGGGCCTAAATGCTTGTGACACTCCACTGGGCCTGCCGGGCTCTGAGGGCCCTGCCCTGGGCCCCCTGCTCCCCTGCCCTTTGTTCAGTCACAGCAGAGATGGCCACACCCACTCCCTCAGTGAGGGCAGTGTTCCAACCTCCCTCAGCCCCGCCCCCTCTCCGCAGGTTACCATGGACTACAGAGGCTGCATTCTGAGGCCAGGGCGTTCCGAGAATGCCAAGGGCAGACATGATGACCTTAAATGATTTCCTCTTGTGTCAGTTTTGGTAAACTTTAGGAGCTAGGAAATGGTCCACTTGACAGAAATGTTCAAATTTACTGGCATTTCATATATTCTCTGCTCTAACATTGTCCTGACTCTTTCTGAATATTCTTTACTTATGTTTTTGTTTTCCTTAATCAAAGTGTGTCTTTTAAATCTTTTCAAAGAAGATTCTTTGGACTTACTAAATCACCTGAATTTTATACGTTTTCTGTTGTATTAAGTTCTGCTCCTATCTTTATTTAAATTTTTTCTATGTTCTCAGGGTTTATTCTTTTCATCTTCTGATGTCAATTAAAACACTTGGTTATTCATTTTAATAAATCTTTTTACTTATAAAGATTTGAACTTTTGAGGATTCCAGCTTACTTGTACGTTTCAAAGGGTCAGGTCCTCTCCACTGTTGCCGGCGTAAGGCTTAGTTCACCATATAGCAATGTATATATTGACCTATTTTCCCCTCGACTTTCTGTGATCCACTACATCTCACCTTTCTTTGCAGACAAGCCATTTGAAATAACCTTAACTTATTTCACAGCCAATAAGGCTTTGAAATAATGTTTATTTTTTAGAGAAATCTTCTTATATAATTAGGCAGAAAATCTGACCTGCCATAGTTTTCAAAACAGCATAATTTCACTCTTCTCAATGATTAATCTGTTGTATTACACAACCTTTGTGTATTTAGCTTTATCAATGACATGTCCTTTAAAAATGTTTTAGAGATCCTACCAGTCTTTGAAAACATCCTCGTGCCTTGTTTCATTTCCAGTTTTATGTATATTTTCTGCCTTGCACCCGATTATTCCTACATCTGATGGATGGCCTTGGGAATCTAATTCTGGTATTGATTGTTTTGGCTGATTGTCTCCCCTTGTAGCTGCTTTCTTCATTATTGTGTAAATTTAGATCATGAGCTCATGTTTAGCTAAACAGCTGACCTTGTAAGAGGCTTAGGTGTGAACGCTCGTAAGTTTCAGAAGAAAGACGGCAAAGATTTATTTGTGTCCCTCCAATGAGTGGCCCTCAAGGACCCCGTGTTCTACAAGTGTTGGTCCAATACACCCTCTAGAGGCAGGGGACTCCGACAGGGCTGCTTTGCGGCCCCCGAACTGGGGCAGGGGCAGTGGGCGGCCTGTGGCCCGGGCAGGAGCCTCTCCGCGTGTGTGCCAGGGACCCATCTGCCTGTGAGCCTCGGTCACCTGGCAGGAAGCTACGATGCCCAGACCTATGCTTAGCTGTGCAGCGAGGTGTACTGCGTGGACAGGTTCCACACACACTTCAAGTAAGAGGGCGGCCTGAGTGGAAAGGTGAGAGTTTGGGCAGCTGTGCAGACAAAGAAAGCGCCCTTTGGCCTTGGCCTAAATGCTTGTGACACTCCACTGGGCCTGCCGGGCTCTGAGGGCCCTGCCCTGGGCCCCCTGCTCCCCTGCCCTTTGTTCAGTCACAGCAGAGATGGCCACACCCACTCCCTCAGTGAGGGCAGTGTTCCAACCTCCCTCAGCCCCGCCCCCTCTCTGCAGGTTACCATGGACAACAGAGGCTGCATTCTGAGGCCAGGGCGTTCCGAGAATGCCAAGGGCAGACATGATGACCTTAAATGATTTCCTCTTGTGTCAGTTTTGGTAAACTTTAGGAGCTAGGAAATGGTCCACTTGACAGAAATGTTCAAATTTACTGGCATTTCATATATTCTCTGCTCTAACATTGTCCTGACTCTTTCTGAATATTCTTTACTTATGTTTTGGTTTTCCTTAATCAAAGTGTGTCTTTTAAATCTTTTCAAAGAAGATTCTTTGGACTTACTAAATCACCTGAATTTTATACGTTTTCTGTTGTATTAAGTTCTGCTCCTATCTTTATTTAACTTTTTTCTATGTTCTCAGGGTTTATTGTTTTCATCTTCTGATGTCAATTAAAACACTTGGTTATTCATTTTAATAAATCTTTTTACTTATAAAAATTTGAACTTTTGAAGATTCCAGCTTACTTGTACGTTTCTAAGGGTCAGGTCCTCTCCACTGTTGCCGGCCTAAGGCTTAGTTTACCATATAGCAATGTATATATTGACCTATTTTCCCCTCGACTTTCTGTGATCCACTACATCTCACCTTTCTTTGCAGACAAGCCATTGGAAATACCCTTAACTTATTTCACAGCCAATAAGGCTTTGAAATAATGTTTATTTTTTAGAGAAATCTTCTTATATAATTAGGCAGAAAATCTGACCTGCCATAGTTTTCAAAACAGCATAATTTCACTCTTCTCAATGATTAATCTGTTGTATTACACAACCTTTGTGTATTTAGCTTTATCAATGACATGTCCTTTAAAAATGTTTTAGAGATCCTACCAGTCTTTGAAAACATCCTCCTGCCTTGTTTCAGTACCAGTTTTATGTATATTTTCTGCCTTGCACCCGATTATTCCTACATCTGATGGATGGCCTTGGGAATCTAATTCTGGTATTGATTGTTTTGGCTGATTGTCTCCCCTTGTAGCTGCTTTCTTCATTATTGTGTAAATTTAGATCATGAGCTCATGTTTAGCTAAACAGCTGACCTTGTAAGAGGCTTAGGTGTGAACGCTCGTAAGTTTCAGAAGAAAGACGGCAAAGATTTATTGGTGTCCCTCCAATGAGTGGCCCTCAAGGACCCCGTTTTCTACAAGTGTTGGTCCAATACTCCCTCTAGAGGCAGGGGACTCAGACAGGGCTGCTTTGCGGCCCCCGATCTGGGGCAATGGCGGTTGGCGGCCTGTGGCCCGGGCAGGAGCCTCTCCGCGTGTGTCCCAGGGACCCATCTGCCTGTGAGCCTCGGTCACCTGGCAGGAAGCTACGATGCCCAGACCTATGCTTAGCTGTGCAGCGAGGTGTACTGCGTGAACAGGTTCCACACACACTTCAAGTAAGAGGGCGGCCTGAGTGGAAAGGTGAGAGTTTGGGCAGCTGTGCAGACAAAGAAAGCGCCCTTTGGCCTGGGCCTAAATGCTTGTGACACTCCACTGGGCCTGCCGGGCTCTGAGGGCCCTGCCCTGGGCCCCCTGCTCCCCTGCCCTTTGTTCAGTCACAGCAGAGATGGCCACACCCACTCCCTCAGTGAGGGCAGTGTTCCAACCTCCCTCTGCCCCGCCCCCTCTCCGCAGGTTACCATGGACTACAGAGGCTGCATTCTGAGGCCAGGGCGTTCCGAGAATGCCAAGGGCAGACATGATGACCTTAAATGATTTCCTCTTGTGTCAGTTTTGGTAAACTTTAGGAGCTAGGAAATGGTCCACTTGACAGAAATGTTCAAATTTACTGGCATTTCATATATTCTCTGCTCTAACATTGTCCTGACTCTTTCTGTATATTCTTTACTTATGTTTTTGTTTTCCTTAATCAAAGTGTGTCTTTTAAATCTTTTCAAAGAAGATTCTTTGGACTTACTAAATCACCTGAATTTTATACGTTTTCTGTTGTATTAAGTTCTGCTCCTATCTTTATTTAACTTTTTTCTATGTTCTCAGGGTTTATTGTTTTCATCTTCTGATGTCAATTAAAACACTTGGTTATTCATTTTAATAAATCTTTTTACTTATAAAGATTTGAACTTTTGAAGATTCCAGCTTACTTGTACGTTTCATAGGGTCAGGTCCTCTCCACTGTTGCCTGCCTAAGGCTTAGTTTACCATATAGCAATGTATATATTGACCTATTTTCCCCTCGACTTTCTGTGATCCACTACATCTCACCTTTCTTTGCAGACAAGCCATTGGAAATACCCTTAACTTATTTCACAGCCAATAAGGCTTTGAAATAATGTGTATTTTTTAGAGAAATCTTCTTATATAATTAGGCAGAAAATCTGACCTGCCATAGTTTTCAAAACAGCATAATTTCACTCTTCTCAATGATTAATCTGTTGTATTACACAACCTTTGTGTATTTAGCTTTATCAATGACATGTCCTTTAAAAATGTTTTAGAGATCCTACCAGTCTTTAAAACATCCTCGTGCCTTGTTTCAGTTCCAGTTTTATGTATATTTTCTGCCTTGCACCCGATTATTCCTACATCTGATGGATGGCCTTGGGAATCTAATTCTGGTATTGATTGTTTTGGCTGATTGTCTCCCCTTGTAGCTGCTTTCTTCATTATTGTGTAAATTTAGATCATGAGCTCATGTTTAGCTAAACAGCTGACCTTGTAAGAGGCTTAGGTGTGAACGCTCGTAAGTTTCTGCAGAAAGTCGGCAAAGATTTATTTGTGTCCCTCCAATGAGTGGCCCTCAAGGACGCCGTTTTCTACAAGTGTTGGTCCAATACTCCCTCTAGAGGCAGGGGACTCCGACAGGGCTGCTTTGCGGCCCCCGATCTGGGGCAGGGGCAGTGGGCGGCGTGTGGCCCGGGCAGGAGCCTCTCCGCGTGTGTCCCAGGGACCCATCTGCCTGTGAGCCTCGGTCACCTGGCAGGAAGCTACGATGCCCAGACCTATGCTTAGCTGTGCAGCGAGGTGTACTGCGCGGACAGGTTCCACACACACTTCAAGTAAGAGGGCGGCCTGAGTGGAAAGGTGAGAGTTTGGGCAGCTGTGCAGACAAAGAAAGCGCCCTTTGGCCTGGGCCTAAATGCTTGTGACACTCCACTGGGCCTGCCGGGCTCTGAGGGCCCTGCCCTGGGCCCCCTGCTCCGCTGCCCTTTGTTCAGTCACAGCAGAGATGGCCACACCCACTCCCTCAGTGAGGGCAGTGTTCCAACCTCCCTCAGCCCCGCCCCCTCTCCGCAGGTTACCATGGACTACAGAGGCTGCATTCTGAGGCCAGGGCGTTCCGAGAATGCCAAGGGCAGACATGATGACCTTAAATGATTTCCTCTTGTGTCAGTTTTGGTAAACTTTAGGAGCTAGGAAATGGTCCACTTGACAGAAATGTTTAAATTTACTGGCATTTCATATATTCTCTGCTCTAACATTGTCCTGACTCTTTCTGAATATTCTTTACTTATGTTTTGGTTTTCCTTAATCAAAGTGTGTCTTTTAAATCATTTCAAAGAAGATTCTTTGGACTTACTAAATCACCTGAATTTTATACGTTTTCTGTTGTATTAAGTTCTGCTCCTATCTTTATTTAAATTTTTTCTATGTTCTCAGTGTTTATTGTTTTCATCTTCTGATGTCAATTAAAACACTTGGTTATTCATTTTAATAAATCTCTTTACTTATAAAGATTTGAACTTTTGAAGATTCCAGCTTAGTTGTACGTTTCTAAGGGTCAGGTCCTCTCCATTGTTGCTGGCCTGAGGCTTAGTTCACCATATAGCAATGTATATATTGACCTATTTTCCCCTAGACTTTCTGTGATCCCCTATATCTCACCTTTCTTTGCAGACAAGCCATTTGAAATACCCTTAACTTATTTCACAGCCAAAAAGTCTTTGAAATAATGTGTATTCTTTAGAGAAATCTTCTTATATAATTAGGCAGAAAATCTGACCTGCCATAGTTTTCAAAACAGCATAATTTCACTCTTCTCAATGATTAATCTGTTGTATTACACAACCTTTGTGTATTTAGCTTTATCAATGACATGTCCTTTAAAAATGTTTTAGAGATCCTACCAGTCTTTGAAAACATCCTTGTGCCTTGTTTCAGTTCCAGTTTTATGTATATTTTCTGCCTTGCACCCGATTATTCCTACATCTGATGGATGGCCTTGGGAATCTAATTCTGGTATTGATTGTTTTGGCTGATTGTCTCCCCTTGTAGCTGCTTTATTCATTATTGTGTAAAGTTAGATCATGAGCTCATGTTTAGCTAAACAGCTGACCTTGTAAGAGGCTTAGGTGTGAACGCTCGTAAGTTTCAGCAGAAAGTCGGCCAAGATTTATTTGTGTCCCTCCAATGAGTGGCCCGCAAGGACCCCGTTTCCTACAAGTGTTGGTCCAATACTCCCTCTAGAGGCAGGGGACTCAGACAGGGCTGCTTTGCGGCCCCCGATCTGGGGCAGGGGCAGTGGGCGGCCTGTGGCCCGGGCAGGAGCCTCTCTGCGTGTGTCCCAGGGACCCATCTGCCTGCGAGCCTCGGTCACCTGGCAGGAAGCTACGATGCCCAGACCTATGCTTAGCTGTGCAGCGAGGTGTACTGCGCGGACAGGTTCCACACACACTTCAAGTAAGAGGGCGGCCTGAGTGGAAAGGTGAGAGTTTGGGCAGCTGTGCAGACAAAGAAAGCGCACTTTGGCCTGGGCCTAAATGCTTGTGACACTCCACTGGGCCTGCCGGGCTCTGAGGGCCCTGCCCAGGGCCCCCTGCTCCCCTGCCCTTTGTTCAGTCACAGCAGAGATGGCCACACCCACTCCCTCAGTGAGGGCAGTGTCCCAACATCCCTCAGCCCCGCCCCCTCTCCGCAGGTTACCATGGACTACAGAGGCTGCATTCTGAGGCCAGGGCGTTCCGAGAATGCCAAGGGCAGACATGATGACCTTAAATGATTTCCTCTTGTGTCACTTTTGGTAAACTTTAGGAGCTAGGAAATGGTCCACTTGACAGAAATGTTCAAATTTACTGGCATTTCATATATTCTCTGCTCTAACATTGTCCTGACTCTTTCTGTATATTCTTTACTTATGTTTTTGTTTTCCTTAATCAAAGTGTGTCTTTTAAATCTTTTCAAAGAAGATTCTTTGGACTTACTAAATCACCTGAATTTTATACATTTTCTGTTGTATTAAGTTCTGCTCATATCTTTATTTAACTTTTTTCTATGTTCTCAGGGTTTATTGTTTTCATCTTCTGATGTCAATTAAAACACTTGGTTATTCATTTTAATAAATCTTTTTACTTATAAAGATTTGAACTTTTGAAGATTCCAGCTTACTTGTACGTTTCTAAGGGTCAGGTCCTCTCCATTGTTTCTGGCCTAAGACTTAGTTCACCATATCGCAAAGTATATATTGACCTATTTTCCCCTCGACTTTCTGTGATCCCCTACATCTCACCTTTCTTTGAAGACAAGCCATTTGAAATACCCTTAACTTATTTCACAGCCAATAAGTCTTTGAAATAATGGGTATTTTTTGAGAAATCTTCTTATATAATTAGGCAGAAAATCTGACCTGCCATAGTTTTCAAAACAGCATAATTTCACTCTTCTCAATGATTAATCTGTTGTATTACACAACCTTTGTGTATTTAGCTTTATCAATGACATGTCCTTTAAAAATGTTTTAGAGATCCTACCAGTCTTTTAAAACATCCTTGTGCCTTGTTTCAGTTCCAGTTTTATGTATATTTTCTGCCTTGCACCCGATTATTCCTACATCTGATGGATGCCCTTGGGAATCTAATTCTGGTATTGATTGTTTTGGCTGATTGTCTCCCCTTGTAGCTGCTTTCTTCATTATTGTGTAAAGTTAGATCATGAGCTCATGTTTAGCTAAACAGCTGACCTTGTAAGAGGCTTAGGTGTGAACGCTCGTAAGTTTCAGCAGAAAGTCGGCCAAGATTTATTTGTTTCCCTCCAATGAGTGGCCCGCAAGGACCCCGTTTTCTACAAGTGTTGGTCCAATACTCCCTCTAGAGGCAGTGGACTCAGACAGGGCTGCTTTGCGGCCCCCGATCTGGGGCAGGGGCAGTGGGAGGCCTGTGGCCCGGGCAGGAGCCTCTCTGCGTGTGTCCCAAGGACCCATCTGCCTGCGAGCCTCGGTCACCTGGCAGGAAGCTACGATGCCCAGACCTATGCTTAGCTGTGCAGCGAGGTGTACTGTGCGGACAGGTTCCACACATACTTCAAGTAAGAGGGCGGCCTGAGTGGAAAGGTGAGAGTTTGGGCAGCTGTGCAGACAAAGAAAGCGCCCTTTGGCCTGGGCCCAAATGCTTGTGACACTCCACTGGGCCTGCCGGGCTCTGAGGGCCCTGCCCTGGGCCCCCTGCTCCCCTGCTCTTTGTTCAGTCACAGCAGAGATGGCCACACCCACTCCCTCAGTGAGGGCAGTGTTCCAACCTCCCTCAGCCCCGCCCCCTCTCCGTAGGTTACCATGCACTACAGAGGCTGCATTCTGAGGCAAGGGCGTTCCGAGAATGCCAAGGGCAGACATGATGACCTTAAATGATTTCCTCTTGTGTCAGGTTTGGTAAACTTTAGGAGCTAGGAAATGGTCCACTTTACAGAAATGTTCAAATTTACTGGCATTTCATATATTCTCTGCTCTAACATTGTCCTGACTCTTTCTGTATATTCTTTACTTATGTTTTTGTTTTCCTTAATCAAAGTGTGTCATTTAAATCTTTTCAAAGAAGATTCTTTGGACTTACTAAATCACCTGAATTTTATACGTTTTCTGTTGTATTAAATTCTGCTCATATATTTATTTAACTTTTTTCTATGTTCTCAGGGTTTATTGTTTTCATCTTCTGATGTCAATTAAAACACTTGATTATTCATTTTAATAAATCTTTTTACTTATAAAGATTTGAACTTTTGAAGATTCCAGCTTAGTTGTACGTTTCTAAGGGTCACGTCCTCTCCATTGTTGCTGGCCTGAAGCTTAGTTCACCATATAGCAATGTATATATTGACCTATTTTCCCCTAGACTTTCTGTGATCCCCTACATCTCACCTTGCTTTGCAGACAAGCCATTTGAAATACCCTTAACTTATTTCACAGCCAAAAAGTCTTTGAAATAATGTGTATTCTTTAGAGAAATCTTCTTATATAATTAGGCAGAAAATCTGACCTGCCATAGTTTTTAAAACAGCATAATTTCACTCTTCTCAATGATTAATCTGTTGTATTACACAACCTTTGTGTATTTAGCTTTATCAATGACATGTCCTTTAAAAATGTTTTAGAGATCCTACCAGTCTTTGAAAACATCCTTGTGCCTTGTTTCAGTTCCAGTTTTATGTATATTTTCTGCCTTGCACCCGATTATTCCTACATCTGATGGATGCCCTTGGGAATCTAATTCTGGTATTGATTGTTTTGGCTGATTGTCTCCCCTTGTAGCTGCTTTCTTCATTATTGTGTAAAGTTAGATCATGAGCTCATGTTTAGCTAAACAGCTGACCTTGTAAGAGGCTTAGGTGTGAACGCTCGTAAGTTTCAGCAGAAAGTCGGCCAAGATTTATTTGTGTCCCTCCAATGAGTGACCCGCAAGGACCACGTTTTCTACAAGTGTTGGTCCAATACTCCCTCTAGAGGCAGGGGACTCAGACAGGGCTGCTTTGCGGCTCCCGATCTGGGGCAGGGGCAGTGGGCGGCGTGTGGCCCGGGCAGGAGCCTCTCCGCGTGTGTCCCAGGGACCCATCTGCCTGTGAGCCTCGGTCACCTGGCAGGAAGCTACGATGCCCAGACCTATGCTTAGCTGTGCAGCGAGGTGTACTGCGCGGACAGGTTCCACACACACTTCAAGTAAGAGGGCGGCCTGAGTGGAAAGGTGAGAGTTTGGGCAGCTGTGCAGACAAAGAAAGCGCCCTTTGGCCTGGGCCTAAATGCTTGTGACACTCCACTGGGCCTGCCGGGCTCTGAGGGCCCTGCCCTGGGCCCCCTGCTCCCCTGCCCTTTGTTCAGTCACAGCAGAGATGGCCACACCCACTCCCTCAGTGAGGGCAGTGTTCCAACCTCCCTCAGCCCCGCCCCCTCTCCGCAGGTTACCATGGACTACAGAGGCTGCATTCTGAGGCCAGGGCGTTCCGAGAATGCCAAGGGCAGACATGATGACCTTAAATGATTTCCTCTTGTGTCAGTTTTGGTAAACTTTAGGAGCTAGGAAATGGTCCACTTGACAGAAATGTTCAAATTTACTGGCATTTCATATATTCTCTGCTCTAACATTGTCCTGACTCTTTCTGAATATTCTTTACTTATGTTTTGGTTTTCCTTAATCAAAGTGTGTCTTTTAAATCTTTTCAAAGAAGATTCTTTGGACTTACTAAATCACCTGAATTTTATACGTTTTCTGTTGTATTAAGTTCTGCTCCTATCTTTATTTAAATTTTTTCTATGTTCTCAGGGTTTATTCTTTTCATCTTCTGATGTCAATTAAAACACTTGGTTATTCATTTTAATAAATCTTTTTACTTATAAAGATTTGAACTTTTGAAGATTCCAGCTTACTTGTACGTTTCAAAGGGTCAGGTCCTCTCCACTGTTGCCGGCCTAAGGCTTAGTTCACCATATAGCAATGTATATATTGACCTATTTTCCCCTCGACTTTCTGTGATCCACTACATCTCACCTTTCTTTGCAGACAAGCCATTTGAAATAACCTTAACTTATTTCACAGCCAATAAGGCTTTGAAATAATGTTTATTTTTTAGAGAAATCTTCTTATATAATTAGGCAAAAAATCTGACCTGCTATAGTTTTCAAAACAGCATAATTTCACTCTTCTCAATGATTAATCTGTTGTATTACACAACCTTTGTGTATTTAGCTTTATCAATGACATGTCCTTTAAAAATGTTTTAGAGATCCTACCAGTCTTTGAAAACATCCTCGTGCCTTGTTTCAGTTCCAGTTTTATGTATATTTTCTGCCTTGCACCCGATTATTCCTACATCTGATGGATGGCCTTGGGAATCTAATTCTGGTATTGATTGTTTTGGCTGATTGTCTCCCCTTGTAGCTGCTTTCTTCATTATTGTGTAAATTTAGATCATGAGCTCATGTTTAGCTAAACAGCTGACCTTGTAAGAGGCTTAGGTGTGAACACTCGTAAGTTTCAGAAGAAAGACGGCAAAGATTTATTTGTGTCCCTCCAATGAGTGGCCCTCAAGGACCCCGTGTTCTACAAGTGTTGGTCCAATACACCCTCTAGAGGCAGGGGACTCCGACAGGGCTGCTTTGCGGCCCCCGAACTGGGGCAGGGGCAGTGGGCGGCCTGTGGCCCGGGCAGGAGCCTCTCCGCGTGTGTCCCAGGGACCCATCTGCCTGTGAGCCTCGGTCACCTGGCAGGAAGCTACGATGCCCAGACCTATGCTTAGCTGTGCAGCGAGGTGTACTGCGTGGACAGGTTCCACACACACTTCAAGTAAGAGGGCGGCCTGAGTGGAAAGGTGAGAGTTTGGGCAGCTGTGCAGACAAAGAAAGCGCCCTTTGGCCTTGGCCTAAATGCTTGTGACACTCCACTGGGCCTGCCGGGCTCTGAGGGCCCTGCCCTGGGCCCCCTGCTCCCCTGCCCTTTGTTCAGTCACAGCAGAGATGGCCACACCCACTCCCTCAGTGAGGGCAGTGTTCCAACCTCCCTCAGCCCCGCCCCCTCTCTGCAGGTTACCATGGACAACAGAGGCTGCATTCTGAGGCCAGGGCGTTCCGAGAATGCCAAGGGCAGACATGATGACCTTAAATGATTTCCTCTTGTGTCAGTTTTGGTAAACTTTAGGAGCTAGGAAATGGTCCACTTGACAGAAATGTTCAAATTTACTGGCATTTCATATATTCTCTGCTCTAACATTGTCCTGACTCTTTCTGAATATTCTTTACTTATGTTTTGGTTTTCCTTAATCAAAGTGTGTCTTTTAAATCTTTTCAAAGAAGATTCTTTGGACTTACTAAATCACCTGAATTTTATACGTTTTCTGTTGTATTAAGTTCTGCTCCTATCTTTATTTAACTTTTTTCTATGTTCTCAGGGTTTATTGTTTTCATCTTCTGATGTCAATTAAAACACTTGGTTATTCATTTTAATAAATCTTTTTACTTATAAAAATTTGAAGTTTTGAAGATTCCAGCTTACTTGTACGTTTCTAAGGGTCAGGTCCTCTCCACTGTTGCCGGCCTAAGGCTTAGTTTACCATATAGCAATGTATATATTGACCTATTTTCCCCTCGACTTTCTGTGATCCACTACATCTCACCTTTCTTTGCAGACAAGCCATTGGAAATACCCTTAACTTATTTCACAGCAAATAAGGCTTTGAAATAATGTTTATTTTTTAGAGAAATCTTCTTATATAATTAGGCAGAAAATCTGACCTGCCATAGTTTTCAAAACAGCATAATTTCACTCTTCTCAATGATTAATCTGTTGTATTACACAACCTTTGTGTATTTAGCTTTATCAATGACATGTCCTTTAAAAATGTTTTAGAGATCCTACCAGTCTTTGAAACATCCTCGTGCCTTGTTTCAGTTCCTGTTTTATGAATATTTTCTGCCTTGCACCCGATTATTCCTACATCT
This sequence comes from Mesoplodon mirus, assembly GCF_964341445.2. NCBI lineage: Eukaryota > Metazoa > Chordata > Mammalia > Artiodactyla > Ziphiidae > Mesoplodon > Mesoplodon mirus. The sequence goes on along the minus strand of NC_138976.1, from coordinate 142,849,345 downwards.
GATGGATGGCCTTGGGAATCTAATTCTGGTATTGATTGTTTTGGCTGATTGTCTCCCCTTGTAGCTGCTTTCTTCATTATTGTGTAAATTTAGATCATGAGCTCATGTTTAGCTAAACAGCTGACCTTGTAAGAGGCTTAGGTGTGAACGCTCGTAAGTTTCAGAAGAAAGACGGCAAAGATTTATTTGTGTCCCTCCAATGAGTGGCCCTCAAGGACCCCGTTTTCTACAAGTGTTGGTCCAATACTCCCTCTAGAGGCAGGGGACTCAGACAGGGCTGCTTTGCGGCCCCCGATCTGGGGCAGTGGCGGTTGGCGGCCTGTGGCCCGGGCAGGAGCCTCTCCGCGTGTGTCCCAGGGACCCATCTGCCTGTGAGCCTCGGTCACCTGGCAGGAAGCTACGATGCCCAGACCTATGCTTAGCTGTGCAGCGAGGTGTACTGCGTGAACAGGTTCCACACACACTTCAAGTAAGAGGGCGGCCTGAGTGGAAAGGTGAGAGTTTGGGCAGCTGTGCAGACAAAGAAAGCGCCCTTTGGCCTGGGCCTAAATGCTTGTGACACTCCACTGGGCCTGCCGGGCTCTGAGGGCCCTGCCCTGGGCCCCCTGCTCCCCTGCCCTTTGTTCAGTCACAGCAGAGATGGCCACACCCACTCCCTCAGTGAGGGCAGTGTTCCAACCTCCCTCAGCCCCGCCCCCTCTCCGCAGGTTACCATGGACTACAGAGGCTGCATTCTGAGGCCAGGGCGTTCCGAGAATGCCAAGGGCAGACATGATGACCTTAAATGATTTCCTCTTGTGTCAGTTTTGGTAAACTTTAGGAGCTAGGAAATGGTCCACTTGACAGAAATGTTCAAATTTACTGGCATTTCATATATTCTCTGCTCTAACATTGTCCTGACTCTTTCTGTATATTCTTTACTTATGTTTTTGTTTTCCTTAATCAAAGTGTGTCTTTTAAATCTTTTCAAAGAAGATTCTTTGGACTTACTAAATCACCTGAATTTTATACGTTTTCTGTTGTATTAAGTTCTGCTCCTATCTTTATTTAAATTTTTTCTATGTTCTCAGGGTTTATTGTTTTCATCTTCTGATGTCAATTAAAACACTTGGTTATTCATTTTAATAAATCTTTTTACTTATAAAGATTTGAACTTTTGAAGATTCCAGCTTACTTGTACGTTTCAAAGGGTCAGGTCCTCTCCACTGTTGCCTGCCTAAGGCTTAGTTCACCATATAGCAATGTATATATTGACCTATTTTCCCCTCGACTTTCTGTGATCCACTACATCTCACCTTTCTTTGCAGACAAGCCATTTGGAATACCCTTAACTTATTTCACAGCCAATAAGGCTTTGAAATAATGTTTATTTTTTAGAGAAATCTTCTTATATAATTAGGCAGAAAATCTGACCTGCCATAGTTTTCAAAACAGCATAATTTCACTCTTCTCAATGATTAATCTGTTGTATTACACAACCTTTGTGTATTTAGCTTTATCAATGACATGATCTTTAAAAATGTTTTAGAGATCCTACCAGTCTTTGAAAACATCCTCGTGCCTTGTTTCAGTTCCAGTTTTATGTATATTTTCTGCCTTGCACCCGATTATTCCTACATCTGATGGATGGCCTTGGGAATCTTATTCTGGTATTGATTGTTTTGGCTGATTGTCTCCCCTTATAGCTGCTTTCTTCATTATTGTGTAAATTTAGATCATTAGCTCATGTTTAGCTAAACAGCTGACCTTGTAAGAGGCTTAGGTGTGAACGCTCGTAAGTTTCTGCAGAAAGTCGGCAAAGATTTATTTGTGTCCCTCCAATGAGTGGCCCTCAAGGACGCCGTTTTCTACAAGTGTTGGTCCAATACTCCCTCTAGAGGCAGGGGACTCCGACAGGGCTGCTTTGCGGCCCCCGATCTGGGGCAGGGGCAGTGGGCGGCGTGTGGCCCGGGCAGGAGCCTCTCCGCGTGTGTCCCAGGGACCCATCTGCCTGTGAGCCTCGGTCACCTGGCAGGAAGCTACGATGCCCAGACCTATGCTTAGCTGTGCAGCGAGGTGTACTGCGCAGACAGGTTCCACACACACTTCAAGTAAGAGGGCGGCCTGAGTGGAAAGGTGAGAGTTTGGGCAGCTGTGCAGACAAAGAAAGCGCCCTTTGGCCTTGGCCTAAATGCTTGTGACACTCCACTGGGCCTGCCGGGCTCTGAGGGCCCTGCCCTGGGCCCCCTGCTCCGCTGCCCTTTGTTCAGTCACAGCAGAGATGGCCACACCCACTCCCTCAGTGAGGGCAGTGTTCCAACCTCCCTCAGCCCCGCCCCCTCTCCGCAGGTTACCATGGACTACAGAGGCTGCATTCTGAGGCCAGGGCGTTCCGAGAATGCCAAGGGCAGACATGATGACCTTAAATGATTTCCTCTTGTGTCAGTTTTGGTAAACTTTAGGAGCTAGGAAATGGGCCACTTGACAGAAATGTTTAAATTTACTGGCATTTCATATATTCTCTGCTCTAACATTGTCCTGACTCTTTCTGAATATTCTTTACTTATGTTTTGGTTTTCCTTAATCAAAGTGTGTCTTTTAAATCTTTTCAAAGAAGATTCTTTGGACTTACTAAATCACCTGAATTTTATACGTTTTCTGTTGTATTAAGTTCTGCTCCTATCTTTATTTAAATTTTTTCTATGTTCTCAGGGTTTATTGTTTTCATCTTCTGATGTCAATTAAAACACTTGGTTATTCATTTTAATAAATCTTTTTACTTATAAAGATTTGAACTTTTGAAGATTCCAGCTTACTTGTACGTTTCTAAGGGTCAGGTCCTCTCCACTGTTGCCGGCCTAAGGCTTAGTTTACCATATAGCAATGTATATATTGACCTATTTTCCCCTCGACTTTCTGTGATCCACTACATCTCACCTTTCTTTGCAGACAAGCCATTGGAAATACCCTTAACTTATTTCACATCCAATAAGGCTTTGAAATAATGTTTATTTTTTAGAGAAATCTTCTTATATAATTAGGCAGAAAATCTGACCTGCCATAGTTTTCAAAACAGCATAATTTCACTCTTCTCAATGATTAATCTGTTGTATTACACAACCTTTGTGTATTTAGCTTTATCAATGACATGATCTTTAAAAATGTTTTAGAGATCCTACCAGTCTTTGAAAACATCCTCGTGCCTTGTTTCAGTACCAGGTTTATGTATATTTTCTGCCTTGCACCCGATTATTCCTACATCTGATGGATGCCCTTGGGAATCTAATTCTGGTATTGATTGTTTTGGCTGATTGTCTCCCCTTGTAGCTGCTTTCTTCATTATTGTGTAAATTTAGATCATGAGCTCATGTTTAGCTAAACAGCTGACCTTGTAAGAGGCTTAGGTGTGAACGCTCGTAAGTTTCAGAAGAAAGACGGCAAAGATTTATTTGTGTCCCTCCAATGAGTGGCCCTCAAGGACCCCGTTTTCTACAAGTGTTGGTCCAATACTCCCTCTAGAGGCAGGGGACTCAGACAGGGCTGCTTTGCGGCCCCCGATCTGGGGCAATGGCGGTTGGCGGCCTGTGGCCCGGGCAGGAGCCTCTCCGCGTGTGTCCCAGGGACCCATCTGCCTGTGAGCCTCGGTCACCTGGCAGGAAGCTACGATGCCCAGACCTATGCTTAGCTGTGCAGCGAGGTGTACTGCGTGGACAGGTTCCACACACACTTCAAGTTAGAGGGCGGCCTGAGTGTAAAGGTGAGAGTTTGGGCAGCTGTGCAGACAAAGAAAGCGCCCTTTGGCCTGGGCCTAAATGCTTGTGACACTCCACTGGGCCTGCCGGGCTCTGAGGGCCCTGCCCTGGGCCCCCTGCTCCCCTGCCCTTTGTTCAGTCACAGCAGAGATGGCCACACCCACTCCCTCAGTGAGGGCAGTGTTCCAACCTCCCTCAGCCCCGCCCCCTCTCCGCAGGTTACCATGGACTACAGAGGCTGCATTCTGAGGCCAGGGCGTTCCGAGAATGCCAAGGGCAGACATGATGACCTTAAATGATTTCCTCTTGTGTCAGTTTTGGTAAACTTTAGGAGCTAGGAAATGGTCCACTTGACAGAAATGTTCAAATTTACTGGCATTTCATATATTCTCTGCTCTAACATTGTCCTGACTCTTTCTGTATATTCTTTACTTATGTTTTTGTTTTCCTTAATCAAAGTGTGTCTTTTAAATCTTTTCAAAGAAGATTCTTTGGACTTACTAAATCACCTGAATTTTATACGTTTTCTGTTGTATTAAGTTCTGCTCATATCTTTATTTATCTTTGTTCTATGTTCTCAGTGTTTATTGTTTTCATCTTCTGATGTCAATTAAAACACTTGGTTATTCATTTTAATAAATCTTTTTACTTATAAAGATTTGAACTTTTGAAGATTCCAGCTTACTTGTACGTTTCTAAGGGTCAGGTTCTCTCCACTGTTGCCGGCCTAAGGCTTAGTTCAACATATAGCAATGTATATATTGACCTATTTTCCCCTCGACTTTCTGTGATCCACTACATCTCACCTTTCTGTGCAGACAAGCCATTTGAAATACCCTTAACTTATTTCACAGCCAATAAGGCTTTGAAATAATGTGTATTTTTTAGAGAAATCTTCTTATATAATTAGGCAGAAAATCTGACCTGCCATAGTTTTCAAAACAGCATAATTTCACTCTTCTCAATGATTAATCTGTTGTATTACACAACCTTTGTGTATTTAGCTTTATCAATGACATGTCCTTTAAAAATGTTTTAGAGATCCTACCAGTCTTTGAAAACATCCACGTGCCTTGTTTCAGTTCCAGTTTATGTATATTTTCTGCCTTGCACCCGATTATTCTTACATCTGATGGATGGCCTTGGGAATCTAATTCTGGTATTGATTGTTTTGGCTGATTGTCTCCCCTTGTAGCTGCTTTCTTCATTATTGTGTAAATTTAGATCATGAGCTCATGTATAGCTAAACAGCTGACCTTGTAAGAGGCTTAGGTGTGAACGCTCGTAAGTTTCAGAAGAAAGACGGCAAAGATTTATTTGTGTCCCTCCAATGAGTGGCCCTCAAGGACCCCGTGTTCTACAAGTGTTGGTCCAATACACCCTCTAGAGGCAGGGGACTCCGACAGGGCTGCTTTGCGGCCCCCGAACTGGGGCAGGGGCAGTGGGCGGCCTGTGGCCCGGGCAGGAGCCTCTCCGCGTGTGTCCCAGGGACCCATCTGCCTGTGAGCCTCGGTCACCTGGCAGGAAGCTACGATGCCCAGACCTATGCTTAGCTGTGCAGCGAGGTGTACTGCGTGGACAGGTTCCACACACACTTCAAGTAAGAGGGCGGCCTGAGTGGAAAGGTGAGAGTTTGGGCAGCTGTGCAGACAAAGAAAGCGCCCTTTGGCCTGGGCCTAAATGCTTGTGACACTCCACTGGGCCTGCCGGGCTCTGAGGGCCCTGCCCTGGGCCCCCTGCTCCCCTGCCCTTTGTTCAGTCACAGCAGAGATGGCCACACCCACTCCCTCAGTGAGGGCAGTGTTCCAACCTCCCTCAGCCCCGCCCCCTCTCTGCAGGTTACCATGGACAACAGAGGCTGCATTCTGAGGCCAGGGCGTTCCGAGAATGCCAAGGGCAGACATGATGACCTTAAATGATTTCCTCTTGTGTCAGTTTTGGTAAACTTTAGGAGCTAGGAAATGGTCCACTTGACAGAAATGTTCAAATTTACTGGCATTTCATATATTCTCTGCTCTAACATTGTCCTGACTCTTTCTGTATATTCTTTACTTATGTTTTTGTTTTCCTTAATCAAAGTGTGTCTTTTAAATCTTTTCAAAGAAGATTCTTTGGACTTACTAAATCACCTGAATTTTATACGTTTTCTGTTGTATTAAGTTCTGCTCCTATCTTTATTTAACTTTTTTCTATGTTCTCAGGGTTTATTGTTTTCATCTTCTGATGTCAATTAAAACACTTGGTTATTCATTTTAATAAATCTTTTTACTTATAAAGATTTGAACTTTTGAAGATTCCAGCTTACTTGTACGTTTCAAAGGGTCAGGTCCTCTCCACTGTTGCCTGCCTAAGGCTTAGTTTACCATATAGCAATGTATATATTGACCTATTTTCCCCTCGACTTTCTGTGATCCACTACATCTCACCTTTCTTTGCAGACAAGCCATTTGAAATACCCTTAACTTATTTCACAGCCAATAAGGCTTTGAAATAATGTGTATTTTTTAGAGAAATCTTCTTATATAATTAGGCAGAAAATCTGACCTGCCATAGTTTTCAAAACAGCATAATTTCACTATTCTCAATGATTAATCTGTTGTATTACACAACCTTTGTGTATTTAGCTTTATCAATGACATGATCTTTAAAAATGTTTTAGAGATCCTACCAGTCTTTGAAAACATCCTCGTGCCTTGTTTCAGTACCAGTTTTATGTATATTTTCTGCCTTGCACCCGATTATTCCTACATCTGATGGATGGCCTTGGGAATCTAATTCTGGTATTGATTGTTTTGGCTGATTGTCTCCCCTTGTAGCTGCTTTCTTCATTATTGTGTAAATTTAGATCATGAGCTCATGTTTAGCTAAACAGCTGACCTTGTAAGAGGCTTAGGTGTGAACGCTCGTAAGTTTCAGAAGAAAGACGGCAAAGATTTATTTGTGTCCCTCCAATGAGTGGCCCTCAAGGACCCCGTTTTCTACAAGTGTTGGTCCAATACTCCCTCTAGAGGCAGGGGACTCAGACAGGGCTGCTTTGCGGCCCCCGATCTGGGGCAATGGCGGTTGGCGGCCTGTGGCCCGGGCAGGAGCCTCTCCGCGTGTGTCCCAGGGACCCATCTGCCTGTGAGCCTCGGTCACCTGGCAGGAAGCTACGATGCCCAGACCTATGCTTAGCTGTGCAGCGAGGTGTACTGCGTGTACAGGTTCCACACACACTTCAAGTTAGAGGGCGGCCTGAGTGGAAAGGTGAGAGTTTGGGCAGCTGTGCAGACAAAGAAAGCGCCCTTTGGCCTGGGCCTAAATGCTTGTGACACTCCACTGGGCCTGCCGGGCTCTGAGGGCCCTGCCCTGGGCCCCCTGCTCCCCTGCCCTTTGTTCAGTCACAGCAGAGATGGCCACACCCACTCCCTCAGTGAGGGCAGTGTTCCAACCTCCCTCAGCCCCGCCCCCTCTCCGCAGGTTACCATGGACTACAGAGGCTGCATTCTGAGGCCAGGGCGTTCCGAGAATGCCAAGGGCAGACATGATGACCTTAAATGATTTCCTCTTGTGTCAGTTTTGGTAAACTTTAGGAGCTAGGAAATGGTCCACTTGACAGAAATGTTCAAATTTACTGGCATTTCATATATTCTCTGCTCTAACATTGTCCTGACTCTTTCTGTATATTCTTTACTTATGTTTTTGTTTTCCTTAATCAAAGTGTGTCTTTTAAATCTTTTCAAAGAAGATTCTTTGGACTTACTAAATCACCTGAATTTTATACGTTTTCTGTTGTATTAAGTTCTGCTCATATCTTTATTTATCTTTGTTCTATGTTCTCAGTGTTTATTGTTTTCATCTTCTGATGTCAATTAAAACACTTGGTTATTCATTTTAATAAATCTTTTTACTTATAAAGATTTGAACTTTTGAAGATTCCAGCTTACTTGTACGTTTCTAAGGGTCAGGTTCTCTCCACTGTTGCCGGCCTAAGGCTTAGTTCAACATATAGCAATGTATATATTGACCTATTTTCCCCTCGACTTTCTGTGATCCACTACATCTCACCTTTCTGTGCAGACAAGCCATTTGAAATACCCTTAACTTATTTCACAGCCAATAAGGCTTTGAAATAATGTGTATTTTTTAGAGAAATCTTCTTATATAATTAGGCAGAAAATCTGACCTGCCATAGTTTTCAAAACAGCATAATTTCACTCTTCTCAATGATTAATCTGTTGTATTACACAACCTTTGTGTATTTAGCTTTATCAATGACATGTCCTTTAAAAATGTTTTAGAGATCCTACCAGTCTTTGAAAACATCCACGTGCCTTGTTTCAGTTCCAGTTTATGTATATTTTCTGCCTTGCACCCGATTATTCTTACATCTGATGGATGGCCTTGGGAATCTAATTCTGGTATTGATTGTTTTGGCTGATTGTCTCCCCTTGTAGCTGCTTTCTTCATTATTGTGTAAATTTAGATCATGAGCTCATGTTTAGCTAAACAGCTGACCTTGTAAGAGGCTTAGGTGTGAACGCTCGTAAGTTTCAAAAGAAAGACGGCAAAGATTTATTTGTTTCCCTCCAATGAGTGGCCCTCAACGACCCCGTTTTCTACAAGTGTTGGTCCAATACTCCCTCTAGAGGCAGGGGACTCAGACAGGGCTGCTTTGAGGCCCCCGATCTGGGGCAGGGGCAGTGAGCCGCCTGTGGCCCGGGCAGGAGCCACTCCGCGTGTGTCCCAGGGACCCATCTGCCTGTGAGCCTCGGTCACCTGGCAGGAAGCTACGATGCCCAGACCTATGCTTAGCTGTGCAGCGAGGTGTACTGCGCGGACAGGTTCCACACTCACTTCAAGTAAGAGGGCGGCCTGAGTGGAAAGGTGAGAGTTTGGGCAGCTGTGCAGACAAAGAAAGCGCCCTTTGGCCTGGGCCTAAATGCTTGTGACACTCCACTGGGCCTGCCGGGCTCTGAGGGCCCTGCCCTGCGCCCCCTGCTCCCCTGCCCTTTGTTCAGTCACAGCAGAGATGGCCACACCCACTCCCTCAGTGAGGGCAGTGTTCCAACCTCCCTCAGCCCCGCCCCCTCTCAGCAGGTTACCATGGACTACAGAGGCTGCATTCTGAGGCCAGGGCGTTCCGAGAATGCCAAGGGCAGACATGATGACCTTAAATGATTTCCTCTTGTGTCAGTTTTGGTAAACTTTAGGAGCTAGGAAATGGTCCACTTGACAGAAATGTTCAAATTTACTGGCATTTCATATATTCTCTGCTCTAACATTGTCCTGACTCTTTCTGAATATTCTTTACTTATGTTTTGGTTTTCCTTAATCAAAGTGTGTCTTTTAAATCTTTTCAAAGAAGATTCTTTGGACTTACTAAATCACCTGAATTTTATACGTTTTCTGTTGTATTAAGTTCTGCTCCTATCTTTATTTAAATTTTTTCTATGTTCTCAGGGTTTATTCTTTTCATCTTTTGATGTCAATTAAAACACTTGGTTATTCATTTTAATAAATCTTTTTACTTATAAAGATTTGAACTTTTGAGGATTCCAGCTTACTTGTACGTTTCAAAGGGTCAGGTCCTCTCCACTGTTGCCGGCCTAAGGCTTAGTTCACCATATAGCAATGTATATATTGACCTATTTTCCCCTCGACTTTCTGTGATCCACTACATCTCACCTTTCTTTGCAGACAAGCCATTTGAAATAACCTTAACTTATTTCACAGCCAATAAGGCTTTGAAATAATGTGTATTTTTTAGAGAAATCTTCTTATATAATTAGGCAGAAAATCTGACCTGCCATAGTTTTCAAAACAGCATAATTTCACTCTTCTCAATGATTAATCTGTTGTATTACACAACCTTTGTGTATTTAGCTTTATCAATGACATGTCCTTTAAAAATGTTTTAGAGATCCTACCAGTCTTTGAAAACATCCTCGTGCCTTGTTTCAGTTCCAGTTTTATGTATATTTTCTGCCTTGCACCCGATTATTCCTACATCTGATGGATGGCCTTGGGAATCTAATTCTGGTATTGATTGTTTTGGCTGATTGTCTCCCCTTGTAGCTGCTTTCTTCATTATTGTGTAAATTTAGATCATGAGCTCATGTATAGCTAAACAGCTGACCTTGTAAGAGGCTTAGGTGTGAACGCTCGTAAGTTTCAGAAGAAAGACGGCAAAGATTTATTTGTGTCCCTCCAATGAGTGGCCCTCAAGGACCCCGTGTTCTACAAGTGTTGGTCCAATACACCCTCTAGAGGCAGGGGACTCCGACAGGGCTGCTTTGCGGCCCCCGAACTGGGGCAGGGGCAGTGGGCGGCCTGTGGCCCGGGCAGGAGCCTCTCCGCGTGTGTCCCAGGGACCCATCTGCCTGTGAGCCTCGGTCACCTGGCAGGAAGCTACGATGCCCAGACCTATGCTTAGCTGTGCAGCGAGGTGTACTGCGTGGACAGGTTCCACACACACTTCAAGTAAGAGGGCGGCCTGAGTGGAAAGGTGAGAGTTTGGGCAGCTGTGCAGACAAAGAAAGCGCCCTTTGGCCTGGGCCTAAATGCTTGTGACACTCCACTGGTCCTGCCGGGCTCTGAGGGCCCTGCCCTGGGCCCCCTGCTCCCCTGCCCTTTGTTCAGTCACAGCAGAGATGGCCACACCCACTCCCTCAGTGAGGGCAGTGTTCCAACCTCCCTCAGCCCCGCCCCCTCTCTGCAGGTTACCATGGACAACAGAGGCTGCATTCTGAGGCCAGGGCGTTCCGAGAATGCCAAGGGCAGACATGATGACCTTAAATGATTTCCTCTTGTGTCAGTTTTGGTAAACTTTAGGAGCTAGGAAATGGTCCACTTGACAGAAATGTTCAAATTTACTGGCATTTCATATATTCTCTGCTCTAACATTGTCCTGACTCTTTCTGTATATTCTTTACTTATGTTTTTGTTTTCCTTAATCAAAGTGTGTCTTTTAAATCTTTTCAAAGAAGATTCTTTGGACTTACTAAATCACCTGAATTTTATACGTTTTCTGTTGTATTAAGTTCTGCTCCTATCTTTATTTAACTTTTTTCTATGTTCTCAGGGTTTATTGTTTTCATCTTCTGATGTCAAATAAAACACTTGGTTATTCATTTTAATAAATCTTTTTACTTATAAAGATTTGAACTTTTGAAGATTCCAGCTTACTTGTACGTTTCAAAGGGTCAGGTCCTCTCCACTGTTGCCTGCCTAAGGCTTAGTTTACCATATAGCAATGTATATATTGACCTATTTTCCCCTCGACTTTCTGTGATCCACTACATCTCACCTTTCTTTGCAGACAAGCCATTTGAAATACCCTTAACTTATTTCACAGCCAATAAGGCTTTGAAATAATGTGTATTTTTTAGAGAAATCTTCTTATATAATTAGGCAGAAAATCTGACCTGCCATAGTTTTCAAAACAGCATAATTTCACTCTTCTCAATGATTAATCTGTTGTATTACACAACCTTTGTGTATTTAGCTTTATCAATGACATGTCCTTTAAAAATGTTTTAGAGATCCTACCAGTCTTTGAAAACATCCTCCTGCCTTGTTTCAGTACCAGTTTTATGTATATTTTCTGCCTTGCACCCGATTATTCCTACATCTGATGGATGGCCTTGGGAATCTAATTCTGGTATTGATTGTTTTGGCTGATTGTCTCCCCTTGTAGCTGCTTTCTTCATTATTGTGTAAATTTAGATCATGAGCTCATGTTTAGCTAAACAGCTGACCTTGTAAGAGGCTTAGGTGTGAACGCTCGTAAGTTTCAGAAGAAAGACGGCAAAGATTTATTGGTGTCCCTCCAATGAGTGGCCCTCAAGGACCCCGTTTTCTACAAGTGTTGGTCCAATACTCCCTCTAGAGGCAGGGGACTCAGACAGGGCTGCTTTGCGGCCCCCGATCTGGGGCAATGGCGGTTGGCGGCCTGTGGCCCGGGCAGGAGCCTCTCCGCGTGTGTCCCAGGGACCCATCTGCCTGTGAGCCTCGGTCACCTGGCAGGAAGCTACGATGCCCAGACCTATGCTTAGCTGTGCAGCGAGGTGTACTGCGTGAACAGGTTCCACACACACTTCAAGTAAGAGGGCGGCCTGAGTGGAAAGGTGAGAGTTTGGGCAGCTGTGCAGACAAAGAAAGCGCCCTTTGGCCTGGGCCTAAATGCTTGTGACACTCCACTGGGCCTGCCGGGCTCTGAGGGTCCTGCCCTGGGCCCCCTGCTCCCCTGCCCTTTGTTCAGTCACAGCAGAGATGGCCACACCCACTCCCTCAGTGAGGGCAGTGTTCCAACCTCCCTCTGCCCCGCCCCCTCTCCGCAGGTTACCATGGACTACAGAGGCTGCATTCTGAGGCCAGGGCGTTCCGAGAATGCCAAGGGCAGACATGATGACCTTAAATGATTTCCTCTTGTGTCAGTTTTGGTAAACTTTAGGAGCTAGGAAATGGTCCACTTGACAGAAATGTTCAAATTTACTGGCATTTCATATATTCTCTGCTCTAACATTGTCCTGACTCTTTCTGTATATTCTTTACTTATGTTTTTGTTTTCCTTAATCAAAGTGTGTCTTTTAAATCTTTTCAAAGAAGATTCTTTGGACTTACTAAATCACCTGAATTTTATACGTTTTCTGTTGTATTAAGTTCTGCTCCTATCTTTATTTAACTTTTTTCTATGTTCTCAGGGTTTATTGTTTTCATCTTCTGATGTCAATTAAAACACTTGGTTATTCATTTTAATAAATCTTTTTACTTATAAAGATTTGAACTTTTGAAGATTCCAGCTTACTTGTACGTTTCATAGGGTCAGGTCCTCTCCACTGTTGCCTGCCTAAGGCTTAGTTTACCATATAGCAATGTATATATTGACCTATTTTCCCCTCGACTTTCTGTGATCCACTACATCTCACCTTTCTTTGCAGACAAGCCATTGGAAATACCCTTAACTTATTTCACAGCCAATAAGGCTTTGAAATAATGTGTATTTTTTAGAGAAATCTTCTTATATAATTAGGCAGAAAATCTGACCTGCCATAGTTTTCAAAACAGCATAATTTCACTCTTCTCAATGATTAATCTGTTGTATTACACAACCTTTGTGTATTTAGCTTTATCAATGACATGTCCTTTAAAAATGTTTTAGAGATCCTACCAGTCTTTAAAACATCCTCGTGCCTTGTTTCAGTTCCAGTTTTATGTATATTTTCTGCCTTGCACCCGATTATTCCTACATCTGATGGATGGCCTTGGGAATCTAATTCTGGTATTGATTGTTTTGGCTGATTGTCTCCCCTTGTAGCTGCTTTCTTCATTATTGTGTAAATTTAGATCATGAGCTCATGTTTAGCTAAACAGCTGACCTTGTAAGAGGCTTAGGTGTGAACGCTCGTAAGTTTCTGCAGAAAGTCGGCAAAGATTTATTTGTGTCCCTCCAATGAGTGGCCCTCAAGGACGCCGTTTTCTACAAGTGTTGGTCCAATACTCCCTCTAGAGGCAGGGGACTCCGACAGGGCTGCTTTGCGGCCCCCGATCTGGGGCAGGGGCAGTGGGCGGCGTGTGGCCCGGGCAGGAGCCTCTCCGCGTGTGTCCCAGGGACCCATCTGCCTGTGAGCCTCGGTCACCTGGCAGGAAGCTACGATGCCCAGACCTATGCTTAGCTGTGCAGCGAGGTGTACTGCGCGGACAGGTTCCACACACACTTCAAGTAAGAGGGCGGCCTGAGTGGAAAGGTGAGAGTTTGGGCAGCTGTGCAGACAAAGAAAGCGCCCTTTGGCCTGGGCCTAAATGCTTGTGACACTCCACTGGGCCTGCCGGGCTCTGAGGGCCCTGCCCTGGGCCCCCTGCTCCGCTGCCCTTTGTTCAGTCACAGCAGAGATGGCCACACCCACTCCCTCAGTGAGGGCAGTGTTCCAACCTCCCTCAGCCCCGCCCCCTCTCCGCAGGTTACCATGGACTACAGAGGCTGCATTCTGAGGCCAGGGCGTTCCGAGAATGCCAAGGGCAGACATGATGACCTTAAATGATTTCCTCTTGTGTCAGTTTTGGTAAACTTTAGGAGCTAGGAAATGGTCCACTTGACAGAAATGTTTAAATTTACTGGCATTTCATATATTCTCTGCTCTAACATTGTCCTGACTCTTTCTGAATATTCTTTACTTATGTTTTGGTTTTCCTTAATCAAAGTGTGTCTTTTAAATCATTTCAAAGAAGATTCTTTGGACTTACTAAATCACCTGAATTTTATACGTTTTCTGTTGTATTAAGTTCTGCTCCTATCTTTATTTAAATTTTTTCTATGTTCTCAGTGTTTATTGTTTTCATCTTCTGATGTCAATTAAAACACTTGGTTATTCATTTTAATAAATTTCTTTACTTATAAAGATTTGAACTTTTGAAGATTCCAGCTTAGTTGTACGTTTCTAAGGGTCAGGTCCTCTCCATTGTTGCTGGCCTGAGGCTTAGTTCACCATATAGCAATGTATATATTGACCTATTTTCCCCTAGACTTTCTGTGATCCCCTATATCTCACCTTTCTTTGCAGACAAGCCATTTGAAATACCCTTAACTTATTTCACAGCCAAAAAGTCTTTGAAATAATGTGTATTCTTTAGAGAAATCTTCTTATATAATTAGGCAGAAAATCTGACCTGCCATAGTTTTCAAAACAGCATAATTTCACTCTTCTCAATGATTAATCTGTTGTATTACACAACCTTTGTGTATTTAGCTTTATCAATGACATGTCCTTTAAAAATGTTTTAGAGATCCTACCAGTCTTTGAAAACATCCTTGTGCCTTGTTTCAGTTCCAGTTTTATGTATATTTTCTGCCTTGCACCCGATTATTCCTACATCTGATGGATGGCCTTGGGAATCTAATTCTGGTATTGATTGTTTTGGCTGATTGTCTCCCCTTGTAGCTGCTTTATTCATTATTGTGTAAAGTTAGATCATGAGCTCATGTTTAGCTAAACAGCTGACCTTGTAAGAGGCTTAGGTGTGAACGCTCGTAAGTTTCAGCAGAAAGTCGGCCAAGATTTATTTGTGTCCCTCCAATGAGTGGCCCGCAAGGACCCCGTTTCCTACAAGTGTTGGTCCAATACTCCCTCTAGAGGCAGGGGACTCAGACAGGGCTGCTTTGCGGCCCCCGATCTGGGGCAGGGGCAGTGGGCGGCCTGTGGCCCGGGCAGGAGCCTCTCTGCGTGTGTCCCAGGGACCCATCTGCCTGCGAGCCTCGGTCACCTGGCAGGAAGCTACGATGCCCAGACCTATGCTTAGCTGTGCAGCGAGGTGTACTGCGCGGACAGGTTCCACACACACTTCAAGTAAGAGGGCGGCCTGAGTGGAAAGGTGAGAGTTTGGGCAGCTGTGCAGACAAAGAAAGCGCACTTTGGCCTGGGCCTAAATGCTTGTGACACTCCACTGGGCCTGCCGGGCTCTGAGGGCCCTGCCCAGGGCCCCCTGCTCCCCTGCCCTTTGTTCAGTCACAGCAGAGATGGCCACACCCACTCCCTCAGTGAGGGCAGTGTCCCAACATCCCTCAGCCCCGCCCCCTCTCCGCAGGTTACCATGGACTACAGAGGCTGCATTCTGAGGCCAGGGCGTTCCGAGAATGCCAAGGGCAGACATGATGACCTTAAATGATTTCCTCTTGTGTCACTTTTGGTAAACTTTAGGAGCTAGGAAATGGTCCACTTGACAGAAATGTTCAAATTTACTGGCATTTCATATATTCTCTGCTCTAACATTGTCCTGACTCTTTCTGTATATTCTTTACTTATGTTTTTGTTTTCCTTAATCAAAGTGTGTCTTTTAAATCTTTTCAAAGAAGATTCTTTGGACTTACTAAATCACCTGAATTTTATACATTTTCTGTTGTATTAAGTTCTGCTCATATCTTTATTTAACTTTTTTCTATGTTCTCAGGGTTTATTGTTTTCATCTTCTGATGTCAATTAAAACACTTGGTTATTCATTTTAATAAATCTTTTTACTTATAAAGATTTGAACTTTTGAAGATTCCAGCTTACTTGTACGTTTCTAAGGGTCAGGTCCTCTCCATTGTTTCTGGCCTAAGACTTAGTTCACCATATCGCAAAGTATATATTGACCTATTTTCCCCTCGACTTTCTGTGATCCCCTACATCTCACCTTTCTTTGAAGACAAGCCATTTGAAATACCCTTAACTTATTTCACAGCCAATAAGTCTTTGAAATAATGGGTATTTTTTGAGAAATCTTCTTATATAATTAGGCAGAAAATCTGACCTGCCATAGTTTTCAAAACAGCATAATTTCACTCTTCTCAATGATTAATCTGTTGTATTACACAACCTTTGTGTATTTAGCTTTATCAATGACATGTCCTTTAAAAATGTTTTAGAGATCCTACCAGTCTTTTAAAACATCCTTGTGCCTTGTTTCAGTTCCAGTTTTATGTATATTTTCTGCCTTGCACCCGATTATTCCTACATCTGATGGATGCCCTTGGGAATCTAATTCTGGTATTGATTGTTTTGGCTGATTGTCTCCCCTTGTAGCTGCTTTCTTCATTATTGTGTAAAGTTAGATCATGAGCTCATGTTTAGCTAAACAGCTGACCTTGTAAGAGGCTTAGGTGTGAACGCTCGTAAGTTTCAGCAGAAAGTCGGCCAAGATTTATTTGTTTCCCTCCAATGAGTGGCCCGCAAGGACCCCGTTTTCTACAAGTGTTGGTCCAATACTCCCTCTAGAGGCAGTGGACTCAGACAGGGCTGCTTTGCGGCCCCCGATCTGGGGCAGGGGCAGTGGGAGGCCTGTGGCCCGGGCAGGAGCCTCTCTGCGTGTGTCCCAAGGACCCATCTGCCTGCGAGCCTCGGTCACCTGGCAGGAAGCTACCATGCCCAGACCTATGCTTAGCTGTGCAGCGAGGTGTACTGTGCGGACAGGTTCCACACATACTTCAAGTAAGAGGGCGGCCTGAGTGGAAAGGTGAGAGTTTGGGCAGCTGTGCAGACAAAGAAAGCGCCCTTTGGCCTGGGCCCAAATGCTTGTGACACTCCACTGGGCCTGCCGGGCTCTGAGGGCCCTGCCCTGGGCCCCCTGCTCCCCTGCTCTTTGTTCAGTCACAGCAGAGATGGCCACACCCACTCCCTCAGTGAGGGCAGTGTTCCAACCTCCCTCAGCCCCGCCCCCTCTCCGTAGGTTACCATGCACTACAGAGGCTGCATTCTGAGGCAAGGGCGTTCCGAGAATGCCAAGGGCAGACATGATGACCTTAAATGATTTCCTCTTGTGTCAGGTTTGGTAAACTTTAGGAGCTAGGAAATGGTCCACTTTACAGAAATGTTCAAATTTACTGGCATTTCATATATTCTCTGCTCTAACATTGTCCTGACTCTTTCTGTATATTCTTTACTTATGTTTTTGTTTTCCTTAATCAAAGTGTGTCATTTAAATCTTTTCAAAGAAGATTCTTTGGACTTACTAAATCACCTGAATTTTATACGTTTTCTGTTGTATTAAATTCTGCTCATATATTTATTTAACTTTTTTCTATGTTCTCAGGGTTTATTGTTTTCATCTTCTGATGTCAATTAAAACACTTGATTATTCATTTTAATAAATCTTTTTACTTATAAAGATTTGAACTTTTGAAGATTCCAGCTTAGTTGTACGTTTCTAAGGGTCACGTCCTCTCCATTGTTGCTGGCCTGAAGCTTAGTTCACCATATAGCAATGTATATATTGACCTATTTTCCCCTAGACTTTCTGTGATCCCCTACATCTCACCTTGCTTTGCAGACAAGCCATTTGAAATACCCTTAACTTATTTCACAGCCAAAAAGTCTTTGAAATAATGTGTATTCTTTAGAGAAATCTTCTTATATAATTAGGCAGAAAATCTGACCTGCCATAGTTTTTAAAACAGCATAATTTCACTCTTCTCAATGATTAATCTGTTGTATTACACAACCTTTGTGTATTTAGCTTTATCAATGACATGTCCTTTAAAAATGTTTTAGAGATCCTACCAGTCTTTGAAAACATCCTTGTGCCTTGTTTCAGTTCCAGTTTTATGTATATTTTCTGCCTTGCACCCGATTATTCCTACATCTGATGGATGCCCTTGGGAATCTAATTCTGGTATTGATTGTTTTGGCTGATTGTCTCCCCTTGTAGCTGCTTTCTTCATTATTGTGTAAAGTTAGATCATGAGCTCATGTTTAGCTAAACAGCTGACCTTGTAAGAGGCTTAGGTGTGAACGCTCGTAAGTTTCAGCAGAAAGTCGGCCAAGATTTATTTGTGTCCCTCCAATGAGTGACCCGCAAGGACCACGTTTTCTACAAGTGTTGGTCCAATACTCCCTCTAGAGGCAGGGGACTCAGACAGGGCTGCTTTGCGGCTCCCGATCTGGGGCAGGGGCAGTGGGCGGCGTGTGGCCCGGGCAGGAGCCTCTCCGCGTGTGTCCCAGGGACCCATCTGCCTGTGAGCCTCGGTCACCTGGCAGGAAGCTACGATGCCCAGACCTATGCTTAGCTGTGCAGCGAGGTGTACTGCGCGGACAGGTTCCACACACACTTCAAGTAAGAGGGCGGCCTGAGTGGAAAGGTGAGAGTTTGGGCAGCTGTGCAGACAAAGAAAGCGCCCTTTGGCCTGGGCCTAAATGCTTGTGACACTCCACTGGGCCTGCCGGGCTCTGAGGGCCCTGCCCTGGGCCCCCTGCTCCCCTGCCCTTTGTTCAGTCACAGCAGAGATGGCCACACCCACTCCCTCAGTGAGGGCAGTGTTCCAACCTCCCTCAGCCCCGCCCCCTCTCCGCAGGTTACCATGGACTACAGAGGCTGCATTCTGAGGCCAGGGCGTTCCGAGAATGCCAAGGGCAGACATGATGACCTTAAATGATTTCCTCTTGTGTCAGTTTTGGTAAACTTTAGGAGCTAGGAAATGGTCCACTTGACAGAAATGTTCAAATTTACTGGCATTTCATATATTCTCTGCTCTAACATTGTCCTGACTCTTTCTGAATATTCTTTACTTATGTTTTGGTTTTCCTTAATCAAAGTGTGTCTTTTAAATCTTTTCAAAGAAGATTCTTTGGACTTACTAAATCACCTGAATTTTATACGTTTTCTGTTGTATTAAGTTCTGCTCCTATCTTTATTTAAATTTTTTCTATGTTCTCAGGGTTTATTCTTTTCATCTTCTGATGTCAATTAAAACACTTGGTTATTCATTTTAATAAATCTTTTTACTTATAAAGATTTGAACTTTTGAAGATTCCAGCTTACTTGTACGTTTCAAAGGGTCAGGTCCTCTCCACTGTTGCCGGCCTAAGGCTTAGTTCACCATATAGCAATGTATATATTGACCTATTTTCCCCTCGACTTTCTGTGATCCACTACATCTCACCTTTCTTTGCAGACAAGCCATTTGAAATAACCTTAACTTATTTCACAGCCAATAAGGCTTTGAAATAATGTTTATTTTTTAGAGAAATCTTCTTATATAATTAGGCAAAAAATCTGACCTGCCATAGTTTTCAAAACAGCATAATTTCACTCTTCTCAATGATTAATCTGTTGTATTACACAACCTTTGTGTATTTAGCTTTATCAATGACATGTCCTTTAAAAATGTTTTAGAGATCCTACCAGTCTTTGAAAACATCCTCGTGCCTTGTTTCAGTTCCAGTTTTATGTATATTTTCTGCCTTGCACCCGATTATTCCTACATCTGATGGATGGCCTTGGGAATCTAATTCTGGTATTGATTGTTTTGGCTGATTGTCTCCCCTTGTAGCTGCTTTCTTCATTATTGTGTAAATTTAGATCATGAGCTCATGTTTAGCTAAACAGCTGACCTTGTAAGAGGCTTAGGTGTGAACACTCGTAAGTTTCAGAAGAAAGACGGCAAAGATTTATTTGTGTCCCTCCAATGAGTGGCCCTCAAGGACCCCGTGTTCTACAAGTGTTGGTCCAATACACCCTCTAGAGGCAGGGGACTCCGACAGGGCTGCTTTGCGGCCCCCGATCTGGGGCAGGGGCAGTGGGCGGCCTGTGGCCCGGGCAGGAGCCTCTCCGCGTGTGTCCCAGGGACCCATCTGCCTGTGAGCCTCGGTCACCTGGCAGGAAGCTACGATGCCCAGACCTATGCTTAGCTGTGCAGCGAGGTGTACTGCGTGGACAGGTTCCACACACACTTCAAGTAAGAGGGCGGCCTGAGTGGAAAGGTGAGAGTTTGGGCAGCTGTGCAGACAAAGAAAGCGCCCTTTGGCCTTGGCCTAAATGCTTGTGACACTCCACTGGGCCTGCCGGGCTCTGAGGGCCCTGCCCTGGGCCCCCTGCTCCCCTGCCCTTTGTTCAGTCACAGCAGAGATGGCCACACCCACTCCCTCAGTGAGGGCAGTGTTCCAACCTCCCTCAGCCCCGCCCCCTCTCTGCAGGTTACCATGGACAACAGAGGCTGCATTCTGAGGCCAGGGCGTTCCGAGAATGCCAAGGGCAGACATGATGACCTTAAATGATTTCCTCTTGTGTCAGTTTTGGTAAACTTTAGGAGCTAGGAAATGGTCCACTTGACAGAAATGTTCAAATTTACTGGCATTTCATATATTCTCTGCTCTAACATTGTCCTGACTCTTTCTGAATATTCTTTACTTATGTTTTGGTTTTCCTTAATCAAAGTGTGTCTTTTAAATCTTTTCAAAGAAGATTCTTTGGACTTACTAAATCACCTGAATTTTATACGTTTTCTGTTGTATTAAGTTCTGCTCCTATCTTTATTTAACTTTTTTCTATGTTCTCAGGGTTTATTGTTTTCATCTTCTGATGTCAATTAAAACACTTGGTTATTCATTTTAATAAATCTTTTTACTTATAAAAATTTGAACTTTTGAAGATTCCAGCTTACTTGTACGTTTCTAAGGGTCAGGTCCTCTCCACTGTTGCCGGCCTAAGGCTTAGTTTACCATATAGCAATGTATATATTGACCTATTTTCCCCTCGACTTTCTGTGATCCACTACATCTCACCTTTCTTTGCAGACAAGCCATTGGAAATACCCTTAACTTATTTCACAGCAAATAAGGCTTTGAAATAATGTTTATTTTTTAGAGAAATCTTCTTATATAATTAGGCAGAAAATCTGACCTGCCATAGTTTTCAAAACAGCATAATTTCACTCTTCTCAATGATTAATCTGTTGTATTACACAACCTTTGTGTATTTAGCTTTATCAATGACATGTCCTTTAAAAATGTTTTAGAGATCCTACCAGTCTTTTAAAACATCCTCGTGCCTTGTTTCAGTACCAGTTTTATGTATATTTTCTGCCTTGCACCCGATTATTCCTACATCTGATGGATGGCCTTGGGAATCTAATTCTGGTATTGATTGTTTTGGCTGATTGTCTCCCCTTGTAGCTGCTTTCTTCATTATTGTGTAAATTTAGATCATGAGCTCATGTTTAGCTAAACAGCTGACCTTGTAAGAGGCTTAGGTGTGAACGCTCGTAAGTTTCAGAAGAAAGACGGCAAAGATTTATTTGTGTCCCTCCAATGAGTGGCCCTCAAGGACCCCGTTTTCTACAAGTGTTGGTCCAATACTCCCTCTAGAGGCAGGGGACTCAGACAGGGCTGCTTTGCGGCCCCCGATCTGGGGCAGTGGCGGTTGGCGGCCTGTGGCCCGGGCAGGAGCCTCTCCGCGTGTGTCCCAGGGACCCATCTGCCTGTGAGCCTCGGTCACCTGGCAGGAAGCTACGATGCCCAGACCTATGCTTAGCTGTGCAGCGAGGTGTACTGCGTGAACAGGTTCCACACACACTTCAAGTAAGAGGGCGGCCTGAGTGGAAAGGTGAGAGTTTGGGCAGCTGTGCAGACAAAGAAAGCGCCCTTTGGCCTGGGCCTAAATGCTTGTGACACTCCACTGGGCCTGCCGGGCTCTGAGGGCCCTGCCCTGGGCCCCCTGCTCCCCTGCCCTTTGTTCAGTCACAGCAGAGATGGCCACACCCACTCCCTCAGTGAGGGCAGTGTTCCAACCTCCCTCAGCCCCGCCCCCTCTCCGCAGGTTACCATGGACTACAGAGGCTGCATTCTGAGGCCAGGGCGTTCCGAGAATGCCAAGGGCAGACATGATGACCTTAAATGATTTCCTCTTGTGTCAGTTTTGGTAAACTTTAGGAGCTAGGAAATGGTCCACTTGACAGAAATGTTCAAATTTACTGGCATTTCATATATTCTCTGCTCTAACATTGTCCTGACTCTTTCTGTATATTCTTTACTTATGTTTTTGTTTTCCTTAATCAAAGTGTGTCTTTTAAATCTTTTCAAAGAAGATTCTTTGGACTTACTAAATCACCTGAATTTTATACGTTTTCTGTTGTATTAAGTTCTGCTCCTATCTTTATTTAAATTTTTTCTATGTTCTCAGGGTTTATTGTTTTCATCTTCTGATGTCAATTAAAACACTTGGTTATTCATTTTAATAAATCTTTTTACTTATAAAGATTTGAACTTTTGAAGATTCCAGCTTACTTGTACGTTTCAAAGGGTCAGGTCCTCTCCACTGTTGCCTGCCTAAGGCTTAGTTCACCATATAGCAATGTATATATTGACCTATTTTCCCCTCGACTTTCTGTGATCCACTACATCTCACCTTTCTTTGCAGACAAGCCATTTGGAATACCCTTAACTTATTTCACAGCCAATAAGGCTTTGAAATAATGTTTATTTTTTAGAGAAATCTTCTTATATAATTAGGCAGAAAATCTGACCTGCCATAGTTTTCAAAACAGCATAATTTCACTCTTCTCAATGATTAATCTGTTGTATTACACAACCTTTGTGTATTTAGCTTTATCAATGACATGATCTTTAAAAATGTTTTAGAGATCCTACCAGTCTTTGAAAACATCCTCGTGCCTTGTTTCAGTTCCAGTTTTATGTATATTTTCTGCCTTGCACCCGATTATTCCTACATCTGATGGATGGCCTTGGGAATCTTATTCTGGTATTGATTGTTTTGGCTGATTGTCTCCCCTTATAGCTGCTTTCTTCATTATTGTGTAAATTTAGATCATTAGCTCATGTTTAGCTAAACAGCTGACCTTGTAAGAGGCTTAGGTGTGAACGCTCGTAAGTTTCTGCAGAAAGTCGGCAAAGATTTATTTGTGTCCCTCCAATGAGTGGCCCTCAAGGACGCCGTTTTCTACAAGTGTTGGTCCAATACTCCCTCTAGAGGCAGGGGACTCCGACAGGGCTGCTTTGCGGCCCCCGATCTGGGGCAGGGGCAGTGGGCGGCGTGTGGCCCGGGCAGGAGCCTCTCCGCGTGTGTCCCAGGGACCCATCTGCCTGTGAGCCTCGGTCACCTGGCAGGAAGCTACGATGCCCAGACCTATGCTTAGCTGTGCAGCGAGGTGTACTGCGCAGACAGGTTCCACACACACTTCAAGTAAGAGGGCGGCCTGAGTGGAAAGGTGAGAGTTTGGGCAGCTGTGCAGACAAAGAAAGCGCCCTTTGGCCTTGGCCTAAATGCTTGTGACACTCCACTGGGCCTGCCGGGCTCTGAGGGCCCTGCCCTGGGCCCCCTGCTCCGCTGCCCTTTGTTCAGTCACAGCAGAGATGGCCACACCCACTCCCTCAGTGAGGGCAGTGTTCCAACCTCCCTCAGCCCCGCCCCCTCTCCGCAGGTTACCATGGACTACAGAGGCTGCATTCTGAGGCCAGGGCGTTCCGAGAATGCCAAGGGCAGACATGATGACCTTAAATGATTTCCTCTTGTGTCAGTTTTGGTAAACTTTAGGAGCTAGGAAATGGGCCACTTGACAGAAATGTTTAAATTTACTGGCATTTCATATATTCTCTGCTCTAACATTGTCCTGACTCTTTCTGAATATTCTTTACTTATGTTTTGGTTTTCCTTAATCAAAGTGTGTCTTTTAAATCTTTTCAAAGAAGATTCTTTGGACTTACTAAATCACCTGAATTTTATACGTTTTCTGTTGTATTAAGTTCTGCTCCTATCTTTATTTAAATTTTTTCTATGTTCTCAGGGTTTATTGTTTTCATCTTCTGATGTCAATTAAAACACTTGGTTATTCATTTTAATAAATCTTTTTACTTATAAAGATTTGAACTTTTGAAGATTCCAGCTTACTTGTACGTTTCTAAGGGTCAGGTCCTCTCCACTGTTGCCGGCCTAAGGCTTAGTTTACCATATAGCAATGTATATATTGACCTATTTTCCCCTCGACTTTCTGTGATCCACTACATCTCACCTTTCTTTGCAGACAAGCCATTGGAAATACCCTTAACTTATTTCACATCCAATAAGGCTTTGAAATAATGTTTATTTTTTAGAGAAATCTTCTTATATAATTAGGCAGAAAATCTGACCTGCCATAGTTTTCAAAACAGCATAATTTCACTCTTCTCAATGATTAATCTGTTGTATTACACAACCTTTGTGTATTTAGCTTTATCAATGACATGATCTTTAAAAATGTTTTAGAGATCCTACCAGTCTTTGAAAACATCCTCGTGCCTTGTTTCAGTACCAGTTTTATGTATATTTTCTGCCTTGCACCCGATTATTCCTACATCTGATGGATGCCCTTGGGAATCTAATTCTGGTATTGATTGTTTTGGCTGATTGTCTCCCCTTGTAGCTGCTTTCTTCATTATTGTGTAAATTTAGATCATGAGCTCCTGTTTAGCTAAACAGCTGACCTTGTAAGAGGCTTAGGTGTGAACGCTCGTAAGTTTCAGAAGAAAGACGGCAAAGATTTATTTGTGTCCCTCCAATGAGTGGCCCTCAAGGACCCCGTTTTCTACAAGTGTTGGTCCAATACTCCCTCTAGAGGCAGGGGACTCAGACAGGGCTGCTTTGCGGCCCCCGATCTGGGGCAATGGCGGTTGGCGGCCTGTGGCCCGGGCAGGAGCCTCTCCGCGTGTGTCCCAGGGACCCATCTGCCTGTGAGCCTCGGTCACCTGGCAGGAAGCTACGATGCCCAGACCTATGCTTAGCTGTGCAGCGAGGTGTACTGCGTGGACAGGTTCCACACACACTTCAAGTTAGAGGGCGGCCTGAGTGGAAAGGTGAGAGTTTGGGCAGCTGTGCAGACAAAGAAAGCGCCCTTTGGCCTGGGCCTAAATGCTTGTGACACTCCACTGGGCCTGCCGGGCTCTGAGGGCCCTGCCCTGGGCCCCCTGCTCCCCTGCCCTTTGTTCAGTCACAGCAGAGATGGCCACACCCACTCCCTCAGTGAGGGCAGTGTTCCAACCTCCCTCAGCCCCGCCCCCTCTCCGCAGGTTACCATGGACTACAGAGGCTGCATTCTGAGGCCAGGGCGTTCCGAGAATGCCAAGGGCAGACATGATGACCTTAAATGATTTCCTCTTGTGTCAGTTTTGGTAAACTTTAGGAGCTAGGAAATGGTCCACTTGACAGAAATGTTCAAATTTACTGGCATTTCATATATTCTCTGCTCTAACATTGTCCTGACTCTTTCTGTATATTCTTTACTTATGTTTTTGTTTTCCTTAATCAAAGTGTGTCTTTTAAATCTTTTCAAAGAAGATTCTTTGGACTTACTAAATCACCTGAATTTTATACGTTTTCTGTTGTATTAAGTTCTGCTCATATCTTTATTTATCTTTGTTCTATGTTCTCAGTGTTTATTGTTTTCATCTTCTGATGTCAATTAAAACACTTGGTTATTCATTTTAATAAATCTTTTTACTTATAAAGATTTGAACTTTTGAAGATTCCAGCTTACTTGTACGTTTCTAAGGGTCAGGTTCTCTCCACTGTTGCCGGCCTAAGGCTTAGTTCAACATATAGCAATGTATATATTGACCTATTTTCCCCTCGACTTTCTGTGATCCACTACATCTCACCTTTCTGTGCAGACAAGCCATTTGAAATACCCTTAACTTATTTCACAGCCAATAAGGCTTTGAAATAATGTGTATTTTTTAGAGAAATCTTCTTATATAATTAGGCAGAAAATCTGACCTGCCATAGTTTTCAAAACAGCATAATTTCACTCTTCTCAATGATTAATCTGTTGTATTACACAACCTTTGTGTATTTAGCTTTATCAATGACATGTCCTTTAAAAATGTTTTAGAGATCCTACCAGTCTTTGAAAACATCCACGTGCCTTGTTTCAGTTCCAGTTTATGTATATTTTCTGCCTTGCACCCGATTATTCTTACATCTGATGGATGGCCTTGGGAATCTAATTCTGGTATTGATTGTTTTGGCTGATTGTCTCCCCTTGTAGCTGCTTTCTTCATTATTGTGTAAATTTAGATCATGAGCTCATGTATAGCTAAACAGCTGACCTTGTAAGAGGCTTAGGTGTGAACGCTCGTAAGTTTCAGAAGAAAGACGGCAAAGATTTATTTGTGTCCCTCCAATGAGTGGCCCTCAAGGACCCCGTGTTCTACAAGTGTTGGTCCAATACACCCTCTAGAGGCAGGGGACTCCGACAGGGCTGCTTTGCGGCCCCCGAACTGGGGCAGGGGCAGTGGGCGGCCTGTGGCCCGGGCAGGAGCCTCTCCGCGTGTGTCCCAGGGACCCATCTGCCTGTGAGCCTCGGTCACCTGGCAGGAAGCTACGATGCCCAGACCTATGCTTAGCTGTGCAGCGAGGTGTACTGCGTGGACAGGTTCCACACACACTTCAAGTAAGAGGGCGGCCTGAGTGGAAAGGTGAGAGTTTGGGCAGCTGTGCAGACAAAGAAAGCGCCCTTTGGCCTGGGCCTAAATGCTTGTGACACTCCACTGGGCCTGCCGGGCTCTGAGGGCCCTGCCCTGGGCCCCCTGCTCCCCTGCCCTTTGTTCAGTCACAGCAGAGATGGCCACACCCACTCCCTCAGTGAGGGCAGTGTTCCAACCTCCCTCAGCCCCGCCCCCTCTCTGCAGGTTACCATGGACAACAGAGGCTGCATTCTGAGGCCAGGGCGTTCCGAGAATGCCAAGGGCAGACATGATGACCTTAAATGATTTCCTCTTGTGTCAGTTTTGGTAAACTTTAGGAGCTAGGAAATGGTCCACTTGACAGAAATGTTCAAATTTACTGGCATTTCATATATTCTCTGCTCTAACATTGTCCTGACTCTTTCTGTATATTCTTTACTTATGTTTTTGTTTTCCTTAATCAAAGTGTGTCTTTTAAATCTTTTCAAAGAAGATTCTTTGGACTTACTAAATCACCTGAATTTTATACGTTTTCTGTTGTATTAAGTTCTGCTCCTATCTTTATTTAACTTTTTTCTATGTTCTCAGGGTTTATTGTTTTCATCTTCTGATGTCAATTAAAACACTTGGTTATTCATTTTAATAAATCTTTTTACTTATAAAGATTTGAACTTTTGAAGATTCCAGCTTACTTGTACGTTTCAAAGGGTCAGGTCCTCTCCACTGTTGCCTGCCTAAGGCTTAGTTTACCATATAGCAATGTATATATAGACCTATTTTCCCCTCGACTTTCTGTGATCCACTACATCTCACCTTTCTTTGCAGACAAGCCATTTGAAATACCCTTAACTTATTTCACAGCCAATAAGGCTTTGAAATAATGTGTATTTTTTAGAGAAATCTTCTTATATAATTAGGCAGAAAATCTGACCTGCCATAGTTTTCAAAACAGCATAATTTCACTCTTCTCAATGATTAATCTGTTGTATTACACAACCTTTGTGTATTTAGCTTTATCAATGACATGATCTTTAAAAATGTTTTAGAGATCCTACCAGTCTTTGAAAACATCCTCGTGCCTTGTTTCAGTACCAGTTTTATGTATATTTTCTGCCTTGCACCCGATTATTCCTACATCTGATGGATGGCCTTGGGAATCTAATTCTGGTATTGATTGTTTTGGCTGATTGTCTCCCCTTGTAGCTGCTTTCTTCATTATTGTGTAAATTTAGATCATGAGCTCATGTTTAGCTAAACAGCTGACCTTGTAAGAGGCTTAGGTGTGAACGCTCGTAAGTTTCAGAAGAAAGACGGCAAAGATTTATTTGTGTCCCTCCAATGAGTGGCCCTCAAGGACCCCGTTTTCTACAAGTGTTGGTCCAATACTCCCTCTAGAGGCAGGGGACTCAGACAGGGCTGCTTTGCGGCCCCCGATCTGGGGCAATGGCGGTTGGCGGCCTGTGGCCCGGGCAGGAGCCTCTCCGCGTGTGTCCCAGGGACCCATCTGCCTGTGAGCCTCGGTCACCTGGCAGGAAGCTACGATGCCCAGACCTATGCTTAGCTGTGCAGCGAGGTGTACTGCGTGGACAGGTTCCACACACACTTCAAGTTAGAGGGCGGCCTGAGTGGAAAGGTGAGAGTTTGGGCAGCTGTGCAGACAAAGAAAGCGCCCTTTGGCCTGGGCCTAAATGCTTGTGACACTCCACTGGGCCTGCCGGGCTCTGAGGGCCCTGCCCTGGGCCCCCTGCTCCCCTGCCCTTTGTTCAGTCACAGCAGAGATGGCCACACCCACTCCCTCAGTGAGGGCAGTGTTCCAACCTCCCTCAGCCCCGCCCCCTCTCCGCAGGTTACCATGGACTACAGAGGCTGCATTCTGAGGCCAGGGCGTTCCGAGAATGCCAAGGGCAGACATGATGACCTTAAATGATTTCCTCTTGTGTCAGTTTTGGTAAACTTTAGGAGCTAGGAAATGGTCCACTTGACAGAAATGTTCAAATTTACTGGCATTTCATATATTCTCTGCTCTAACATTGTCCTGACTCTTTCTGTATATTCTTTACTTATGTTTTTGTTTTCCTTAATCAAAGTGTGTCTTTTAAATCTTTTCAAAGAAGATTCTTTGGACTTACTAAATCACCTGAATTTTATACGTTTTCTGTTGTATTAAGTTCTGCTCATATCTTTATTTATCTTTGTTCTATGTTCTCAGTGTTTATTGTTTTCATCTTCTGATGTCAATTAAAACACTTGGTTATTCATTTTAATAAATCTTTTTACTTATAAAGATTTGAACTTTTGAAGATTCCAGCTTACTTGTACGTTTCTAAGGGTCAGGTTCTCTCCACTGTTGCCGGCCTAAGGCTTAGTTCAACATATAGCAATGTATATATTGACCTATTTTCCCCTCGACTTTCTGTGATCCACTACATCTCACCTTTCTGTGCAGACAAGCCATTTGAAATACCCTTAACTTATTTCACAGCCAATAAGGCTTTGAAATAATGTGTATTTTTTAGAGAAATCTTCTTATATAATTAGGCAGAAAATCTGACCTGCCATAGTTTTCAAAACAGCATAATTTCACTCTTCTCAATGATTAATCTGTTGTATTACACAACCTTTGTGTATTTAGCTTTATCAATGACATGTCCTTTAAAAATGTTTTAGAGATCCTACCAGTCTTTGAAAACATCCACGTGCCTTGTTTCAGTTCCAGTTTATGTATATTTTCTGCCTTGCACCCGATTATTCTTACATCTGATGGATGGCCTTGGGAATCTAATTCTGGTATTGATTGTTTTGGCTGATTGTCTCCCCTTGTAGCTGCTTTCTTCATTATTGTGTAAATTTAGATCATGAGCTCATGTTTAGCTAAACAGCTGACCTTGTAAGAGGCTTAGGTGTGAACGCTCGTAAGTTTCAGAAGAAAGACGGCAAAGATTTATTTGTTTCCCTCCAATGAGTGGCCCTCAACGACCCCGTTTTCTACAAGTGTTGGTCCAATACTCCCTCTAGAGGCAGGGGACTCAGACAGGGCTGCTTTGAGGCCCCCGATCTGGGGCAGGGGCAGTGAGCCGCCTGTGGCCCGGGCAGGAGCCACTCCGCGTGTGTCCCAGGGACCCATCTGCCTGTGAGCCTCGGTCACCTGGCAGGAAGCTACGATGCCCAGACCTATGCTTAGCTGTGCAGCGAGGTGTACTGCGCGGACAGGTTCCACACTCACTTCAAGTAAGAGGGCGGCCTGAGTGGAAAGGTGAGAGTTTGGGCAGCTGTGCAGACAAAGAAAGCGCCCTTTGGCCTGGGCCTAAATGCTTGTGACACTCCACTGGGCCTGCCGGGCTCTGAGGGCCCTGCCCTGCGCCCCCTGCTCCCCTGCCCTTTGTTCAGTCACAGCAGAGATGGCCACACCCACTCCCTCAGTGAGGGCAGTGTTCCAACCTCCCTCAGCCCCGCCCCCTCTCAGCAGGTTACCATGGACTACAGAGGCTGCATTCTGAGGCCAGGGCGTTCCGAGAATGCCAAGGGCAGACATGATGACCTTAAATGATTTCCTCTTGTGTCAGTTTTGGTAAACTTTAGGAGCTAGGAAATGGTCCACTTGACAGAAATGTTCAAATTTACTGGCATTTCATATATTCTCTGCTCTAACATTGTCCTGACTCTTTCTGAATATTCTTTACTTATGTTTTGGTTTTCCTTAATCAAAGTGTGTCTTTTAAATCTTTTCAAAGAAGATTCTTTGGACTTACTAAATCACCTGAATTTTATACGTTTTCTGTTGTATTAAGTTCTGCTCCTATCTTTATTTAAATTTTTTCTATGTTCTCAGGGTTTATTCTTTTCATCTTTTGATGTCAATTAAAACACTTGGTTATTCATTTTAATAAATCTTTTTACTTATAAAGATTTGAACTTTTGAGGATTCCAGCTTACTTGTACGTTTCAAAGGGTCAGGTCCTCTCCACTGTTGCCGGCCTAAGGCTTAGTTCACCATATAGCAATGTATATATTGACCTATTTTCCCCTCGACTTTCTGTGATCCACTACATCTCACCTTTCTTTGCAGACAAGCCATTTGAAATAACCTTAACTTATTTCACAGCCAATAAGGCTTTGAAATAATGTGTATTTTTTAGAGAAATCTTCTTATATAATTAGGCAGAAAATCTGACCTGCCATAGTTTTCAAAACAGCATAATTTCACTCTTCTCAATGATTAATCTGTTGTATTACACAACCTTTGTGTATTTAGCTTTATCAATGACATGTCCTTTAAAAATGTTTTAGAGATCCTACCAGTCTTTGAAAACATCCTCGTGCCTTGTTTCAGTTCCAGTTTTATATATATTTTCTGCCTTGCACCCGATTATTCCTACATCTGATGGATGGCCTTGGGAATCTAATTCTGGTATTGATTGTTTTGGCTGATTGTCTCCCCTTGTAGCTGCTTTCTTCATTATTGTGTAAATTTAGATCATGAGCTCATGTTTAGCTAAACAGCTGACCTTGTAAGAGGCTTAGGTGTGAACGCTCGTAAGTTTCAGAAGAAAGACGGCAATGATTTATTTGTGTCCCTCCAATGAGTGGCCCTCAAGGACCCCGTTTTCTACAAGTGTTGGTCCAATACTCCCTCTAGAGGCAGGGGACTCAGACAGGGCTGCTTTGCGGCCCCCGATCTGGGGCAATGGCGGTTGGCGGCCTGTGGCCCGGGCAGGAGCCTCTCCGCGTGTGTCCCAGGGACCCATCTGCCTGTGAGCCTCGGTCACCTGGCAGGAAGCTACGATGCCCAGACCTATGCTTAGCTGTGCAGCGAGGTGTACTGCGTGGACAGGTTCCACACACACTTCAAGTAAGAGGGCGGCCTGAGTGGAAAGGTGAGAGTTTGGGCAGCTGTGCAGAAAAAGAACGCGCCCTTTGGCCTGGGCCTAAATGCTTGTGACACTCCACTGGGCCTGCCGGGCTCTGAGGGCCCTGCCCTGGGCCCCCTGCTCCCCTGCCCTTTGTTCAGTCACAGCAGAGATGGCCACACCCACTCCCTCAGTGAGGGCAGTGTTCCAACCTCCCTCAGCCCTGCCCCCTCTCCGCAGGTTACCATGGACTACAGAGGCTGCATTCTGAGGCCAGGGCGTTCCGAGAATGCCAAGGGCAGACATGATGACCTTAAATGATTTCCTCTTGTGTCACTTTTGGTAAACTTTAGGAGCTAGGAAATGGTCCACTTGACAGAAATGTTCAAATTTACTGGCATTTCATATATTCTCTGCTCTAACATTGTCCTGACTCTTTCTGTATATTCTTTACTTATGTTTTTGTTTTCCTTAATCAAAGTGTGTCTTTTAAATCTTTTCAAAGAAGATTCTTTGGACTTACTAAATCACCTGAATTTTATACGTTTTCTGTTGTATTAAGTTCTGCTCATATCTTTATTTATCTTTGTTCTATGTTCTCAGTGTTTATTGTTTTCATCTTCTGATGTCAATTAAAACACTTGGTTATTCATTTTAATAAATCTTTTTACTTATAAAGATTTGAACTTTTGAAGATTCCAGCTTACTTGTACGTTTCTAAGGGTCAGGTTCTCTCCACTGTTGCCGGCCTAAGGCTTAGTTCAACATATAGCAATGTATATATAGACCTATTTTCCCCTCGACTTTCTGTGATCCACTACATCTCACCTTTCTGTGCAGACAAGCCATTTGAAATACCCTTAACTTATTTCACAGCCAATAAGGCTTTGAAATAATGTGTATTTTTTAGAGAAATCTTCTTATATAATTAGGCAGAAAATCTGACCTGCCATAGTTTTCAAAACAGCATAATTTCACTCTTCTCAATGATTAATCTGTTGTATTACACAACCTTTGTGTATTTAGCTTTATCAATGACATGTCCTTTAAAAATGTTTTAGAGATCCTACCAGTCTTTGAAAACATCCACGTGCCTTGTTTCAGTTCCAGTTTATGTATATTTTCTGCCTTGCACCCGATTATTCCTACATCTGATGGATGGCCTTGGGAATCTAATTCTGGTATTGATTGTTTTGGCTGATTGTCTCCCCTTGTAGCTGCTTTCTTCATTATTGTGTAAATTTAGATCATGAGCTCATGTTTAGCTAAACAGCTGACCTTGTAAGAGGCTTAGGTGTGAACGCTCGTAAGTTTCAAAAGAAAGACGGCAAAGATTTATTTGTTTCCCTCCAATGAGTGGCCCTCAAGGACCCCGTTTTCTACAAGTGTTGGTCCAATACAACCTCTAGAGGCAGGGGACTCAGACAGGGCTGCTTTGAGGCCCCCGATCTGGGGCAGGGGCAGTGAGCCGCCTGTGGCCCGGGCAGGAGCCACTCCGCGTGTGTCCCAGGGACCCAACTGCCTGTGAGCCTCGGTCACCTGGCAGGAAGCTACGATGCCCAGACCTATGCTTAGCTGTGCAGCGAGGTGTACTGTGCGGACAGGTTCCACACACACTTCAAGTAAGAGGGCGGCCTGAGTGGAAAGGTGAGAGTTTGGGCAGCTGTGCAGACAAAGAAAGCGCCCTTTGGCCTGGGCCTAAATGCTTGTGACACTCCACTGGGCCTGCCGGGCTCTGAGGGCCCTGCCCTGGGCCCCCTGCTCCCCTGCCCTTTGTTCAATCACAGCAGAGATGGCCACACCCACTCCCTCAGTGAGGGCAGTGTTCCAACCTCCCTCAGCCCCGCCCCCTATCCGCAGGTTACCATGGACTACAGAGGCTGCATTCTGAGGCCAGGGCGTTCCGAGAATGCCAAGGGCAGACATGATGACCTTAAATGATTTCCTCTTGTGTCAGTTTTGGTAAACTTTAGGAGCTAGGAAATGGTCCACTTGACAGAAATGTTCAAATTTACTGGCATTTCATATATTCTCTGCTCTAACATTGTCCTGAGTCTTTCTGTATATTCTTTACTTATGTTTTTGTTTTCCTTAATCAAAGTGTGTCTTTTAAATCTTTTCAAAGAAGATTCTTTGGACTTACTAAATCACCTGAATTTTATACGTTTTCTGATGTATTAAGTTCTGCTCCTATCTTTATTTAACTTTTTTCTATGTTCTCAGGGTTTATTGTTTTCATCTTCTGATGTCAATTAAAACACTTGGTTATTCATTTTAATAAATCTTTTTACTTATAAAGATTTGAACTTTTGAAGATTCCAGCTTACTTGTACGTTTCAAAGGGTCAGGTCCACTCCACTGTTGCCGGCCTAAGGCTTAGTTCACCATATAGCAATGTATATATTGACCTATTTTCCCCTCGACTTTCTGTGATCCACTACATCTCACCTTTCTTTGCAGACAAGCCATTTGAAATACCCTTAACTTATT
The DNA here is from genome assembly GCF_964341445.2 of Mesoplodon mirus. Lineage (NCBI taxonomy): Eukaryota > Metazoa > Chordata > Mammalia > Artiodactyla > Ziphiidae > Mesoplodon > Mesoplodon mirus. The sequence goes on along the minus strand of NC_138976.1, from coordinate 142,815,595 downwards.
TCACAGCCAATAAGGCTTTGAAATAATGTTTATTTTTTAGAGAAATCTTCTTATATAATTAGGCAGAAAATCTGACCTGCCATAGTTTTCAAAACAGCATAATTTCACTCTTCTCAATGATTAATCTGTTGTATTACACAACCTTTGTGTATTTAGCTTTATCAATGACATGATCTTTAAAAATGTTTTAGAGATCCTACCAGTCTTTGAAACATCCTCGTGCCTTGTTTCAGTTCCAGTTTTATGAATATTTTCTGCCTTGCACCCGATTATTCCTACATCTGATGGATGGCCTTGGGAATCTAATTCTGGTATTGATTGTTTTGGCTGATTGTCTCCCCTTATAGCTGCTTTCTTCATTATTGTGTAAATTTAGATCATGAGCTCATGTTTAGCTAAACAGCTGACCTTGTAAGAGGCTTAGGTGTGAACGCTCGTAAGTTTCAGCAGAAAGTCGGCAAAGATTTATTTGTGTCCCTCCAATGAGTGGCCCTCAAGGACCCCGTTTTCTACAAGTGTTGGTCCAATACTCCCTCTAGAGGCAGGGGACTCCGACAGGGCTGCTTTGCGGGCCCCGATCTGGGGCAGGGGCAGTGGGCGGCGTGTGGCCCGGGCAGGAGCCTCTCCGCGTGTGTCCCAGGGACCCATCTGCCTGTGAGCCTCGGTCACCTGGCAGGAAGCTACGATGCCCAGACCTATGCTTAGCTGTGCAGCGAGGTGTACTGCGCGGACAGGTTCCACACACACTTCAAGTAAGAGGGCGGCCTGAGAGGAAAGGTGAGAGTTTGGGCAGCTGTGCAGACAAAGAAAGCGCCCTTTGGCCTGGGCCTAAATGCTTGTGACACTCCACTGGGCCTGCCGGGCTCTGAGGGTCCTGCCCTGGGCCCCCTGCTCCCCTGCCCTTTGTTCAGTCACAGCAGAGATGGCCACACCCACTCCCTCAGTGAGGGCAGTGTTCCAACCTCCCTCTGCACCGCCCCCTCTCCGCAGGTTACCATGGACTACAGAGGCTGCATTCTGAGGCCAGGGCGTTCCGAGAATGCCAAGGGCAGACATGATGACCTTAAATGATTTCCTCTTGTGTCAGTTTTGGTAAACTTTAGGAGCTAGGAAATGGTCCACTTGACAGAAATGTTCAAATTTACTGGCATTTCATATATTCTCTGCTCTAACATTGTCCTGACTCTTTCTGAATATTCTTTACTTATGTTTTTGTTTTCCTTAATCAAAGTGTGTCTTTTAAATCTTTTCAAAGAAGATTCTTTGGACTTACTAAATCACCTGAATTTTATACGTTTTCTGTTGTATTAAGTTCTGCTCATATCTTTATTTAAATTTTTTCTATGTACTCAGGGTGTATTCTTTTCATCTTCTGATGTCAATTAAAACACTTGGTTATTCATTTCAATAAATCTTTTTACTTATAAAAATTTGAACTTTTGAAGATTCCAGCTTACTTGTACGTTTCTAAGGGTCAGGTCCTCTCCACTGTTGCCGGCCTAAGGCTTAGTTCACCATATAGCAATGTATATATTGACCTATTTTCCCCTCGACTTTCTGTGATCCACTACATCTCACCTTTCTTTGCAGACAAGCCATTTGAAATACCCTTAACTTATTTCACGGCCAATAAGGCTTTGAAATAATGTGTATTTTTTAGAGAAATCTTCTTATATAATTAGGCAGAAAATCTGACCTGCCATAGTTTTCAAAACAGCATAATTTCACTCTTCTCAATGATTAATCTGTTGTATTACACAACCTTTGTGTATTTAGCTTTATCAATGACATGATCTTTAAAAATGTTTTAGAGATCCTACCAGTCTTTGAAAACATCCTCGTGCCTTGTTTCATTTCCAGTTTTATGTATATTTTCTGCCTTGCACCCGATTATTCCTACATCTGATGGATGGCCTTGGGAATCTAATTCTGGTATTGATTGTTTTGGCTGATTGTCTCCCCTTATAGCTGCTTTCTTCATTATTGTGTAAATTTAGATCATGAGCTCATGTTTAGCTAAACAGCTGACCTTGTAAGAGGCTTAGGTGTGAACGCTCGTAAGTTTCAGCAGAAAGTCGGCAAAGATTTATTTGTGTCCCTCCAATGAGTGGCCCTCAAGGACCCCGTTTTCTACAAGTGTTGGTCCAATACTCCCTCTAGAGGCAGGGGACTCAGACAGGGCTGCTTTGCGGCCCCCGATCTGGGGCAGGGGCAGTGGGCGGCGTGTGGCCTGGGCAGGAGCCTCTCCGCGTGTGTCCCAGGGACCCATCTGCCTGTGAGCCTCGGTCACCTGGCAGGAAGCTACGATGCCCAGACCTATGCTTAGCTGTGCAGCGAGGTGTACTGCGCGGACAGGTTCCACACACACTTCAAGTAAGAGGGCGGCCTGAGTGGAAAGGTGAGAGTTTGGGCAGCTGTGCAGACAAAGAAAGCGCCCTTTGGCCTGGGCCTAAATGCTTGTGACACTCCACTGGGCCTGCCGGGCTCTGAGGGTCCTGCCCTGGGCCCCCTGCTCCCCTGCCCTTTGTTCAGTCACAGCAGAGATGGCCACACCCACTCCCTCAGTGAGGGCAGTGTTCCAACCTCCCTCAGCCCTGCCCCCTCTCCGCAGGTTACCATGGACTACAGAGGCTGCATTCTGAGGCCAGGGCGTTCCGAGAATGCCAAGGGCAGACATGATGACCTTAAATGATTTCCTCTTGTGTCAGTTTTGGTAAACTTTAGGAGCTAGGAAATGGTCCACTTGACAGAAATGTTCAAATTTACTGGCATTTCATATATTCTCTGCTCTAACATTGTCCTGACTCTTTCTGAATATTCTTTACTTATGTTTTTGTTTTGCTTAATCAAAGTGTGTCTTTTAAATCTTTTCAAAGAAGATTCTTTGGACTTACTAAATCACCTGAATTTTATACGTTTTCTGTTGTATTAAGTTCTGCTCATATCTTTATTTAAATTTTTTCTATGTACTCAGTGTGTATTCTTTTCATCTTCTGATGTCAATTAAAACACTTGGTTATTCATTTCAATAAATATTTTTACTTATAAAAATTTGAACTTTTGAAGATTCCAGCTTACTTGTACGTTTCTAAGGGTCAGGTCCTCTCCACTGTTGCCGGCCTAAGGCTTAGTTCACCATATAGCAATGTATATATTGACCTAATTTCCCCTCGACTTTCTGTGATCCACTACATCTCACCTTTCTTTGCAGACAAGCCATTTGAAATACCCTTAACTTATTTCACAGCCAATAAGGCTTTGAAATAATGTGTATTTTTTAGAGAAATCTTCTTATATAATTAGGCAGAAAATCTGACCTGCCATAGTTTTCAAAACAGCATAATTTCACTCTTCTCAATGATTAATCTGTTGTATTACACAACCTTTGTGTATTTAGCTTTATCAATGACATGTCCTTTAAAAATGTTTTAGAGATCCTACCAGTCTTTGAAAACATCCTCGTGCCTTGTTTCAGTACCAGTTTTATGTATATTTTCTGCCTTGCACCCGATTATTCCTACATCTGATGGATGGCCTTGGGAATCTAATTCTGGTATTGATTGTTTTGGCTGATTGTCTCCCCTTGTAGCTGCTTTCTTCATTATTGTGTAAATTTAGATCATGAGCTCATGTTTAGCTAAACAGCTGACCTTGTAAGAGGCTTAGGTGTGAACGCTCGTAAGTTTCAGAAGAAAGACGGCAAAGATTTATTTGTTTCCCTCCAATGAGTGGCCCTCAAGGACCCCGTTTTCTACAAGTGTTGGTCCAATACTCCCTCTAGAGGCAGGGGACTCAGACAGGGCTGCTTTGCGGCCCCCGATCTGGGGCAATGGCGGTTGGCGGCCTGTGGCCCGGGCAGGAGCCTCTCCGCGTGTGTCCCAGGGACCCATCTGCCTGTGAGCCTCGGTCACCTGGCAGGAAGCTACGATGCCCAGACCTATGCTTAGCTGTGCAGCGAGGTGTACTGCGTGGACAGGTTCCACACTCACTTCAAGTAAGAGGGCGGCCTGAGTGGAAAGGTGAGAGTTTGGGCACCTGTGCAGACAAAGAAGGCGCCCTTTGGCCTGGGCCTAAATGCTTGTGACACTCCACTGGGCCTGCCGGGCTCTGAGGGCCCTGCCCTGGGCCCCCTGCTCCCCTGCCCTTTGTTCAGTCACAGCAGAGATGGCCACACCCACTCCCTCAGTGAGGGCAGTGTTCCATCCTCCCTCAGCCCCGCCCCCTCTCCGCAGGTTACCATGGACTACAGAGGCTGCATTCTGAGGCCAGGGCGTTCCGAGAATGCCAAGGGCAGACATGATGACCTTAAATGATTTCCTCTTGTGTCAGTTTTGGTAAACTTTAGGAGCTAGGAAATGGTCCACTTGACAGAAATGTTCAAATTTACTGGCATTTCATATATTCTCTGCTCTAACATTGTCCTGACTCTTTCTGTATATTCTTTACTTATGTTTTTGTTTTCCTTAATCAAAGTGTGTCTTTTAAATCTTTTCAAAGAAGATTCTTTGGACTTACTAAATCACCTGAATTTTATACGTTTTCTGTTGTATTAAGTTCTGCTCATATCTTTATTTAAATTTTTTCTATGTTCTCAGGGTTTATTCTTTTCATCTTCTGATGTCAATTAAAACACTTGGTTATTCATTTTAATAAATCTTTTTACTTATAAAAATTTGAACTTTTGAAGATTCCAGCTTACTTGTACGTTTCAAAGGGTCAGGTCCTCTCCACTGTTGCCGGCCTAAGGCTTAGTTCACCATATAGCAATGTATATATTGACCTATTTTCCCCTCGACTTTCTGTGATCCACTACATCTCACCTTTCTGTGCAGACAAGCCATTTGAAATACCCTTAACTTATTTCACAGCCAATAAGGCTTTGAAATAATGTGTATTTTTTAGAGAAATCTTCTTATATAATTAGGCAGAAAATCTGACCTGCCATAGTTTTCAAAACAGCATAATTTCACTCTTCTCAATGATTAATCTGTTGTATTACACAACCTTTGTGTATTTAGCTTTATCAATGACATGATCTTTAAAAATGTTTTAGAGATCCTACCAGTCTTTGAAAACATCCTCGTGCCTTGTTTCAGTTCCAGTTTTATGAATATTTTCTGCCTTGCACCCGATTATTCCTACATCTGATGGATGGCCTTGGGAATCTAATTCTGGTATTGATTGTTTTGGCTGATTGTCTCCCCTTGTAGCTGCTTTCTTCATTATTGTGTAAATTTAGATCATGAGCTCATGTTTAGCTAAACAGCTGACCTTGTAAGAGGCTTAGGTGTGAACGCTCGTAAGTTTCAGAAGAAAGACGGCAAAGATTTATTTGTTTCCCTCCAATGAGTGGCCCTCAAGGACCCCGTTTTCTACAAGTGTTGGTCCAATACTCCCTCTAGAGGCAGGGGACTCAGACAGGGCTGCTTTGCGGCCCCCGATCTGGGGCAATGGCGGTTGGCGGCCTGTGGCCCGGGCAGGAGCCTCTCCGCGTGTGTCCCAGGGACCCATCTGCCTGTGAGCCTCGGTCACCTGGCAGGAAGCTACGATGCCCAGACCTATGCTTAGCTGTGCAGCGAGGTGTACTGCGTGGACAGGTTCCACACTCACTTCAAGTAAGAGGGCGGCCTGAGTGGAAAGGTGAGAGTTTGGGCACCTGTGCAGACAAAGAAGGCGCCCTTTGGCCTGGGCCTAAATGCTTGTGACACTCCACTGGGCCTGCCGGGCTCTGAGGGCCCTGCCCTGGGCCCCCTGCTCCCCTGCCCTTTGTTCAGTCACAGCAGAGATGGCCACACCCACTCCCTCAGTGAGGGCAGTGTTCCATCCTCCCTCAGCCCCGCCCCCTCTCCGCAGGTTACCATGGACTACAGAGGCTGCATTCTGAGGCCAGGGCGTTCCGAGAATGCCAAGGGCAGACATGATGACCTTAAATGATTTCCTCTTGTGTCAGTTTTGGTAAACTTTAGGAGCTAGGAAATGGTCCACTTGACAGAAATGTTCAAATTTACTGGCATTTCATATATTCTCTGCTCTAACATTGTCCTGACTCTTTCTGTATATTCTTTACTTATGTTTTTGTTTTCCTTAATCAAAGTGTGTCTTTTAAATCTTTTCAAAGAAGATTCTTTGGACTTACTAAATCACCTGAATTTTATACGTTTTCTGTTGTATTAAGTTCTGCTCATATCTTTATTTAAATTTTTTCTATGTTCTCAGGGTTTATTCTTTTCATCTTCTGATGTCAATTAAAACACTTGGTTATTCATTTTAATAAATCTTTTTACTTATAAAAATTTGAACTTTTGAAGATTCCAGCTTACTTGTACGTTTCAAAGGGTCAGGTCCTCTCCACTGTTGCCGGCCTAAGGCTTAGTTCACCATATAGCAATGTATATATTGACCTATTTTCCCCTCGACTTTCTGTGATCCACTACATCTCACCTTTCTGTGCAGACAAGCCATTTGAAATACCCTTAACTTATTTCACAGCCAATAAGGCTTTGAAATAATGTGTATTTTTTAGAGAAATCTTCTTATATAATTAGGCAGAAAATCTGACCTGCCATAGTTTTCAAAACAGCATAATTTCACTCTTCTCAATGATTAATCTGTTGTATTACACAACCTTTGTGTATTTAGCTTTATCAATGACATGATCTTTAAAAATGTTTTAGAGATCCTACCAGTCTTTGAAAACATCCTCGTGCCTTGTTTCAGTTCCAGTTTTATGAATATTTTCTGCCTTGCACCCGATTATTCCTACATCTGATGGATGGCCTTGGGAATCTAATTCTGGTATTGATTGTTTTGGCTGATTGTCTCCCCTTGTAGCTGCTTTCTTCATTATTGTGTAAATTTAGATCATGAGCTCATGTTTAGCTAAACAGCTGACCTTGTAAGAGGCTTAGGTGTGAACGCTCGTAAGTTTCAGAAGAAAGACGGCAAAGATTTATTTGTGTCCCTCCAATGAGTGGCCCTCAAGGACCCCGTGTTCTACAAGTGTTGGTCCAATACACCCTCTAGAGGCAGGGGACTCCGACAGGGCTGCTTTGCGGCCCCCGAACTGGGGCAGGGGCAGTGGGCGGCCTGTGGCCCGGGCAGGAGCCTCTCCGCGTGTGTCCCAGGGACCCATCTGCCTGTGAGCCTCGGTCACCTGGCAGGAAGCTACGATGCCCAGACCTATGCTTAGCTGTGCAGCGAGGTGTACTGCGTGGACAGGTTCCACACACACTTCAAGTAAGAGGGCGGCCTGAGTGGAAAGGTGAGAGTTTGGGCAGCTGTGCAGACAAAGAAGGCGCCCTTTGGCCTGGGCCTAAATGCTTGTGACACTCCACTGGGCCTGCCGGGCTCTGAGGGCCCTGCCCTGGGCCCCCTGCTCCCCTGCCCTTTGTTCAGTCACAGCAGAGATGGCCACACCCACTCCCTCAGTGAGGGCAGTGTTCCAACCTCCCTCTGCCCCGCCCCCTCTCCGCAGGTTACCATGGACTACAGAGGCTGCATTCTGAGGCCAGGGCGTTCCGAGAATGCCAAGGGCAGACATGATGACCTTAAATGATTTCCTCTTGTGTCAGTTTTGGTAAACTTTAGGAGCTAGGAAATGGTCCACTTGACAGAAATGTTCAAATTTACTGGCATTTCATATATTCTCTGCTCTAACATTGTCCTGACTCTTTCTGTATATTCTTTACTTATGTTTTTGTTTTCCTTAATCAAAGTGTGTCTTTTAAATCTTTTCAAAGAAGATTCTTTGGACTTACTAAATCACCTGAATTTTATACGTTTTCTGTTGTATTAAGTTCTGCTCATATCTTTATTTATCTTTGTTCTATTTTCTCAGGGTTTATTGTTTTCATCTTCTGATGTCAATTAAAACACTTGGTTATTCATTTTAATAAATCTTTTTACTTATAAAGATTTGAACTTTTGAAGATTCCAGCTTACTTGTACGTTTCTAAGGGTCAGGTTCTCTCCACTGTTGCCGGCCTAAGGCTTAGTTCACCATATAGCAATGTATATATTGACCTATTTTCCCCTCGACTTTCTGTGATCCACTACATCTCACCTTTCTGTGCAGACAAGCCATTTGAAATACCCTTAACTTATTTCACAGCCAATAAGGCTTTGAAATAATGTTTATTTTTTAGAGAAATCTTCTTATATAATTAGGCAGAAAATCTGAACTGCCATAGTTTTCAAAACAGCATAATTTCACTCTTCTCAATGATTAATCTGTTGTATTACACAACCTTTGTGTATTTAGCTTTATCAATGACATGATCTTTAAAAATGTTTTAGAGATCCTACCAGTCTTTGAAAACATCCTCGTGCCTTGTTTCAGTTCCAGTTTTATGAATATTTTCTGCCTTGCACCCGATTATTCCTACATCTGATGGATGGCCTTGGGAATCTAATTCTGGTATTGATTGTTTTGGCTGATTGTCTCCCCTTGTAGCTGCTTTCTTCATTATTGTGTAAATTTAGATCATGAGCTCATGTTTAGCTAAACAGCTGACCTTGTAAGAGGCTTAGGTGTGAACGCTCGTAAGTTTCAGAAGAAAGACGGCAAAGATTTATTTGTGTCCCTCCAATGAGTGGCCCTCAAGGACCCCGTGTTCTACAAGTGTTGGTCCAATACACCCTCTAGAGGCAGGGGACTCCGACAGGGCTGCTTTGCGGCCCCCGAACTGGGGCAGGGGCAGTGGGCGGCCTGTGGCCCGGGCAGGACCCTCTCCGCGTGTGTCCCAGGGACCCATCTGCCTGTGAGCCTCGGTCACCTGGCAGGAAGCTACGATGCCCAGACCTATGCTTAGCTGTGCAGCGAGGTGTACTGCGCGGACAGGTTCCACACACACTTCAAGTAAGAGGGCGGCCTGAGTGGAAAGGTGAGAGTTTGGGCAGCTGTGCAGACAAAGAAAGCGCCCTTTGGCCTGGGCCTAAATGCTTGTGACACTCCACTGGGCCTGCCGGGCTCTGAGGGCCCTGCCCTGGGCCCCCTTGTCCCCTGACCTTTGTTCACTCACAGCAGAGATGGCCACACCCACTCCCTCAGTGAGGGCAGTGTTCCAACCTCCCTCAGCCCCGCCCCCTCTCCGCAGGTTACCATGGACTACAGAGGCTGCATTCTGAGGCCAGGGCGTTCCGAGAATGCCAAGGGCAGACATGATGACCTTAAATGATTTCCTCTTGTGTCAGTTTTGGTAAACTTTAGGAGCTAGGAAATGGTCCACTTGACAGAAATGTTCAAATTTACTGGCATTTCATATATTCTCTGCTCTAACATTGTCCTGACTCTTTCTGTATATTCTTTACTTATGTTTTTGTTTTCCTTAATCAAAGTGTGTCTTTTAAATCTTTTCAAAGAAGATTCTTTGGACTTACTAAATCACCTGAATTTTATACGTTTTCTGTTGTATTAAGTTCTGCTCATATCTTTATTTATCTTTGTTCTATGTTCTCAGGGTTTATTGTTTTCATCTTCTGATGTCAATTAAAACACTTGGTTATTCATTTTAATAAATCTTTTTACTTATAAAGATTTGAACTTTTGAAGATTCCAGCTTACTTGTACGTTTCTAAGCGTCAGGTTCTCTCCACTGTTGCCGGCCTAAGGCTTAGTTCACCATATAGCAATGTATATATTGACCTATTTTCCCCTCGACTTTCTGTGATCCACTACATCTCACCTTTCTGTGCAGACAAGCCATTTGAAATACCCTTAACTTATTTCACAGCCAATAAGGCTTTGAAATAATGTGTATTTTTTAGAGAAATCTTCTTATATAATTAGGCAGAAAATCTGAACTGCCATAGTTTTCAAAACAGCATAATTTCACTCTTCTCAATGATTAATCTGTTGTATTACACAACCTTTGTGTATTTAGCTTTATCAATGACATGTCCTTTAAAAATGTTTAAGAGATCCTACCAGTCTTTGAAAACATCCTCGTGCCTTGTTTCAGTACCAGATTTATGTATATTTTCTGCCTTGCACCCGATTATTCCTACATCTGATGGATGGCCTTGGGAATCTAATTCTGGTATTGATTGTTTTGGCTGATTGTCTCCCCTTGTAGCTGCTTTCTTCATTATTGTGTAAATTTAGATCATGAGCTCATGTTTAGCTAAACAGCTGACCTTGTAAGAGGCTTAGGTGTGAACGCTCGTAAGTTTCAGAAGAAAGACGGCAAAGATTTATTTGTGTCCCTCCAATGAGTGGCCCTCAAGGACCCCGTGTTCTACAAGTGTTGGTCCAATACACCCTCTAGAGGCAGGGGACTCCGACAGGGCTGCTTTGCGGCCCCCGAACTGGGGCAGGGGCAGTGGGTGGCCGGTGGCCCGGGCAGGAGCCTCTCCGCGTGTGTCCCAGGGACCCATCTGCCTGTGAGCCTCGGTCACCTGGCAGGAAGCTACGATGCCCAGACCTATGCTTAGCTGTGCAGCGAGGTGTACTGCGCGGACAGGTTCCACACACACTTCAAGTAAGAGGGCGGCCTGAGTGGAAAGGTGAGAGTTTGGGCAGCTGTGCAGACAAAGAAAGCGCCCTTTGGCCTGGGCCTAAATGCTTGTGACACTCCACTGGGCCTGCCGGGCTCTGAGGGCCCTGCCCTGGGCCCCCTGCTCCCCTGCCCTTTGTTCAGTCACAGCAGAGATGGCCACACCCACTCCCTCAGTGAGGGCAGTGTTCCAACCTCCCTCAGCCCCGCCCCCTCTCCGCAGGTTACCATGGACTACAGAGGCTGCATTCTGAGGCCAGGGCGTTCCGAGAATGCCAAGGGCAGACATGATGACCTTAAATGATTTCCTCTTGTGTCAGTTTTGGTAAACTTTAGGAGCTAGGAAATGGTCCACTTGACAGAAGTGTTCAAATTTACTGGCATTTCATATATTCTCTGCTCTAACATTGTCCTGACTCTTTCTGTATATTCTTTACTTATGTTTTTGTTTTCCTTAATCAAAGTGTGTCTTTTAAATCTTTTCAAAGAATATTCTTTGGACTTACTAAATCACCTGAATTTTATACGTTTTCTGTTGTATTAAGTTCTGCTCATATCTTTATTTAACTTTTTTCTATGTTCTCAGGGTTTATTGTTTTCATCTTCTGATGTCAATTAAAACACTTGGTTATTCATTTTAATAAATCTTTTTACTTATAAAAATTTGAACTTTTGAAGATTCCAGCTTACTTGTACGTTTCTAAGGGTCAGATCCTCTCCACTGTTGCCGGCCTAAGGCTTAGTTCACCATATAGCAATGTATATATTGACCTATTTTCCCCTCGACTTTCTGTGATCCACTACATCTCACCTTTCTTTGCAGACAAGCCATTTGAAATACCCTTAACTTATTTCACAGCCAATAAGGCTTTGAAATAATGTGTATTTTTTAGAGAAATCTTCTTATATAATTAGGCAGAAAATCTGACCTGCCATAGTTTTCAAAACAGCATAATTTCACTCTTCTCAATGATTAATCTGTTGTATTACACAACCTTTGTGTATTTAGCTTTATCAATGACATGATCTTTAAAAATGTTTTAGAGATCCTACCAGTCTTTGAAAACATCCTCGTGCCTTGTTTCAGTTCCAGTTTTATGAATATTTTCTGCCTTGCACCCGATTATTCCTACATCTGATGGATGGCCTTGGGAATCTAATTCTGGTATTGATTGTTTTGGCTGATTGTCTCCCCTTGTAGCTGCTTTCTTCATTATTGTGTAAATTTAGATCATGAGCTCATGTTTAGCTAAACAGCTGACCTTGTAAGAGGCTTAGGTGTGAACGCTCGTAAGTTTCAGAAGAAAGACGGCAAAGATTTATTTGTGTCCCTCCAATGAGTGGCCCTCAAGGACCCCGTGTTCTACAAGTGTTGGTCCAATACACCCTCTAGAGGCAGGGGACTCCGACAGGGCTGCTTTGCGGCCCCCGAACTGGGGCAGGGGCAGTGGGCGGCCTGTGGCCCGGGCAGGAGCCTCTCCGCGTGTGTCCCAGGGACCCATCTGCCTGTGAGCCTCGGTCACCTGGCAGGAAGCTACGATGCCCAGACCTATGCTTAGCTGTGCAGCGAGGTGTACTGCGTGGACAGGTTCCACACACACTTCAAGTAAGAGGGCGGCCTGAGTGGAAAGGTGAGAGTTTGGGCAGCTGTGCAGACAAAGAAGGCGCCCTTTGGCCTGGGCCTAAATGCTTGTGACACTCCACTGGGCCTGCCGGGCTCTGAGGGCCCTGCCCTGGGCACCCTGCTCCCCTGCCCTTTGTTCAGTCACAGCAGAGATGGCCACACCCACTCCCTCAGTGAGGGCAGTGTTCCAACCTCCCTCTGCCCCGCCCCCTCTCCGCAGGTTACCATGGACTACAGAGGCTGCATTCTGAGGCCAGGGCGTTCCGAGAATGCCAAGGGCAGACATGATGACCTTAAATGATTTCCTCTTGTGTCAGTTTTGGTAAACTTTAGGAGCTAGGAAATGGTCCACTTGACAGAAATGTTCAAATTTACTGGCATTTCATATATTCTCTGCTCTAACATTGTCCTGACTCTTTCTGTATATTCTTTACTTATGTTTTTGTTTTCCTTAATCAAAGTGTGTCTTTTAAATCTTTTCAAAGAAGATTCTTTGGACTTACTAAATCACCTGAATTTTATACGTTTTCTGTTGTATTAAGTTCTGCTCATATCTTTATTTATCTTTGTTCTATTTTCTCAGGGTTTATTGTTTTCATCTTCTGATGTCAATTAAAACACTTGGTTATTCATTTTAATAAATCTTTTTACTTATAAAGATTTGAACTTTTGAAGATTCCAGCTTACTTGTACGTTTCTAAGGGTCAGGTTCTCTCCACTGTTGCCGGCCTAAGGCTTAGTTCACCATATAGCAATGTATATATTGACCTATTTTCCCCTCGACTTTCTGTGATCCACTACATCTCACCTTTCTGTGCAGACAAGCCATTTGAAATACCCTTAACTTATTTCACAGCCAATAAGGCTTTGAAATAATGTTTATTTTTTAGAGAAATCTTCTTATATAATTAGGCAGAAAATCTGAACTGCCATAGTTTTCAAAACAGCATAATTTCACTCTTCTCAATGATTAATCTGTTGTATTACACAACCTTTGTGTATTTAGCTTTATCAATGACATGATCTTTAAAAATGTTTTAGAGATCCTACCAGTCTTTGAAAACATCCTCGTGCCTTGTTTCAGTTCCAGTTTTATGAATATTTTCTGCCTTGCACCCGATTATTCCTACATCTGATGGATGGCCTTGGGAATCTAATTCTGGTATTGATTGTTTTGGCTGATTGTCTCCCCTTGTAGCTGCTTTCTTCATTATTGTGTAAATTTAGATCATGAGCTCATGTTTAGCTAAACAGCTGACCTTGTAAGAGGCTTAGGTGTGAACGCTCGTAAGTTTCAGAAGAAAGACGGCAAAGATTTATTTGTGTCCCTCCAATGAGTGGCCCTCAAGGACCCCGTGTTCTACAAGTGTTGGTCCAATACACCCTCTAGAGGCAGGGGACTCCGACAGGGCTGCTTTGCGGCCCCCGAACTGGGGCAGGGGCTGTGGGCGGCCTGTGGCCCGGGCAGGACCCTCTCCGCGTGTGTCCCAGGGACCCATCTGCCTGTGAGCCTCGGTCACCTGGCAGGAAGCTACGATGCCCAGACCTATGCTTAGCTGTGCAGCGAGGTGTACTGCGCGGACAGGTTCCACACACACTTCAAGTAAGAGGGCGGCCTGAGTGGAAAGGTGAGAGTTTGGGCAGCTGTGCAGACAAAGAAAGCGCCCTTTGGCCTGGGCCTAAATGCTTGTGACACTCCACTGGGCCTGCCGGGCTCTGAGGGCCCTGCCCTGGGCCCCCTTGTCCCCTGACCTTTGTTCACTCACAGCAGAGATGGCCACACCCACTCCCTCAGTGAGGGCAGTGTTCCAACCTCCCTCAGCCCCGCCCCCTCTCCGCAGGTTACCATGGACTACAGAGGCTGCATTCTGAGGCCAGGGCGTTCCGAGAATGCCAAGGGCAGACATGATGACCTTAAATGATTTCCTCTTGTGTCAGTTTTGGTAAACTTTAGGAGCTAGGAAATGGTCCACTTGACAGAAATGTTCAAATTTACTGGCATTTCATATATTCTCTGCTCTAACATTGTCCTGACTCTTTCTGTATATTCTTTACTTATGTTTTTGTTTTCCTTAATCAAAGTGTGTCTTTTAAATCTTTTCAAAGAAGATTCTTTGGACTTACTAAATCACCTGAATTTTATACGTTTTCTGTTGTATTAAGTTCTGCTCATATCTTTATTTATCTTTGTTCTATGTTCTCAGGGTTTATTGTTTTCATCTTCTGATGTCAATTAAAACACTTGGTTATTCATTTTAATAAATCTTTTTACTTATAAAGATTTGAACTTTTGAAGATTCCAGCTTACTTGTACGTTTCTAAGCGTCAGGTTCTCTCCACTGTTGCCGGCCTAAGGCTTAGTTCACCATATAGCAATGTATATATTGACCTATTTTCCCCTCGACTTTCTGTGATCCACTACATCTCACCTTTCTGTGCAGACAAGCCATTTGAAATACCCTTAACTTATTTCACAGCCAATAAGGCTTTGAAATAATGTGTATTTTTTAGAGAAATCTTCTTATATAATTAGGCAGAAAATCTGAACTGCCATAGTTTTCAAAACAGCATAATTTCACTCTTCTCAATGATTAATCTGTTGTATTACACAACCTTTGTGTATTTAGCTTTATCAATGACATGTCCTTTAAAAATGTTTAAGAGATCCTACCAGTCTTTGAAAACATCCTCGTGCCTTGTTTCAGTACCAGATTTATGTATATTTTCTGCCTTGCACCCGATTATTCCTACATCTGATGGATGGCCTTGGGAATCTAATTCTGGTATTGATTGTTTTGGCTGATTGTCTCCCCTTGTAGCTGCTTTCTTCATTATTGTGTAAATTTAGATCATGAGCTCATGTTTAGCTAAACAGCTGACCTTGTAAGAGGCTTAGGTGTGAACGCTCGTAAGTTTCAGAAGAAAGACGGCAAAGATTTATTTGTGTCCCTCCAATGAGTGGCCCTCAAGGACCCCGTGTTCTACAAGTGTTGGTCCAATACACCCTCTAGAGGCAGGGGACTCCGACAGGGCTGCTTTGCGGCCCCCGAACTGGGGCAGGGGCAGTGGGTGGCCGGTGGCCCGGGCAGGAGCCTCTCCGCGTGTGTCCCAGGGACCCATCTGCCTGTGAGCCTCGGTCACCTGGCAGGAAGCTACGATGCCCAGACCTATGCTTAGCTGTGCAGCGAGGTGTACTGCGCGGACAGGTTCCACACACACTTCAAGTAAGAGGGCGGCCTGAGTGGAAAGGTGAGAGTTTGGGCAGCTGTGCAGACAAAGAAAGCGCCCTTTGGCCTGGGCCTAAATGCTTGTGACACTCCACTGGGCCTGCCGGGCTCTGAGGGCCCTGCCCTGGGCCCCCTGCTCCCCTGCCCTTTGTTCAGTCACAGCAGAGATGGCCACACCCACTCCCTCAGTGAGGGCAGTGTTCCAACCTCCCTCAGCCCCGCCCCCTCTCCGCAGGTTACCATGGACTACAGAGGCTGCATTCTGAGGCCAGGGCGTTCCGAGAATGCCAAGGGCAGACATGATGACCTTAAATGATTTCCTCTTGTGTCAGTTTTGGTAAACTTTAGGAGCTAGGAAATGGTCCACTTGACAGAAGTGTTCAAATTTACTGGCATTTCATATATTCTCTGCTCTAACATTGTCCTGACTCTTTCTGTATATTCTTTACTTATGTTTTTGTTTTCCTTAATCAAAGTGTGTCTTTTAAATCTTTTCAAAGAAGATTCTTTGGACTTACTAAATCACCTGAATTTTATACGTTTTCTGTTGTATTAAGTTCTGCTCATATCTTTATTTAACTTTTTTCTATGTTCTCAGGGTTTATTGTTTTCATCTTCTGATGTCAATTAAAACACTTGGTTATTCATTTTAATAAATCTTTTTACTTATAAAAATTTGAACTTTTGAAGATTCCAGCTTACTTGTACGTTTCTAAGGGTCAGATCCTCTCCACTGTTGCCGGCCTAAGGCTTAGTTCACCATATAGCAATGTATATATTGACCTATTTTCCCCTCGACTTTCTGTGATCCACTACATCTCACCTTTCTTTGCAGACAAGCCATTTGAAATACCCTTAACTTATTTCACAGGCAATAAGGCTTTGAAATAATGTGTATTTTTTAGAGAAATCTTCTTATATAATTAGGCAGAAAATCTGACCTGCCATAGTTTTCAAAACAGCATAATTTCACTCTTCTCAATGATTAATCTGTTGTATTACACAACCTTTGTGTATTTAGCTTTATCAATGACATGTCCTTTAAAAATGTTTTAGAGATCCTACCAGTCTTTGAAAACATCCTCGTGCCTTGTTTTAGTACCAGTTTTATGTATATTTTCTGCCTTGCACCCGATTATTCCTACATCTGATGGATGGCCTTGGGAATCTAATTCTGGTATTGATTGTTTTGGCTGATTGTCTCCCCTTGTAGCTGCTTTCTTCATTATTGTGTAAATTTAGATCATGAGCTCATGTTTAGCTAAACAGCTGACCTTGTAAGAGGCTTAGGTGTGAACGCTCGTAAGTTTCAGAAGAAAGACGGCAAAGATTTATTTGTGTCCCTCCAATGAGTGGCCCTCAAGGACCCCGTGTTCTACAAGTGTTGGTCCAATACACCCTCTAGAGGCAGGGGACTCCGACAGGGCTGCTTTGCGGCCCCCGACCTGGGGCAGGGGCAGTGGGCGGCCTGTGGCCCGGGCAGGACCCTCTCCGCGTGTGTCCCAGGGACCCATCTGCCTGTGAGCCTCGGTCACCTGGCAGGAAGCTACGATGCCCAGACCTATGCTTAGCTGTGCAGCGAGGTGTACTGCGCGGACAGGTTCCACACACACTTCAAGTAAGAGGGCGGCCTGAGTGGAAAGGTGAGAGTTTGGGCAGCTGTGCAGACAAAGAAAGCGCCCTTTGGCCTGGGCCTAAATGCTTGTGACACTCCACTGGGCCTGCCGGGCTCTGAGGGCCCTGCCCTGGGCCACCTTGTCCCCTGACCTTTGTTCACTCACAGCAGAGATGGCCACACCCACTCCCTCAGTGAGGGCAGTGTTCCAACCTCCCTCAGCCCCGCCCCCTCTCCGCAGGTTACCATGGACTACAGAGGCTGCATTCTGAGGCCAGGGCATTCCGAGAATGCCAAGGGCAGACATGATGACCTTAAATGATTTCCTCTTGTGTCAGTTTTGGTAAACTTTAGGAGCTAGGAAATGGTCCACTTGACAGAAATGTTCAAATTTACTGGCATTTCATATATTCTCTGCTCTAACATTGTCCTGACTCTTTCTGTATATTCTTTACTTATGTTTTTGTTTTCCTTAATCAAAGTGTGTCTTTTAAATCTTTTCAAAGAAGATTCTTTGGACTTACTAAATCACCTGAATTTTATACGTTTTCTGTTGTATTAAGTTCTGCTCATATCTTTATTTATCTTTGTTCTATGTTCTCAGGGTTTATTGTTTTCATCTTCTGATGTCAATTAAAACACTTGGTTATTCATTTTAATAAATCTTTTTACTTATAAAGATTTGAACTTTTGAAGATTCCAGCTTACTTGTACGTTTCTAAGGGTCAGGTTCTCTCCACTGTTGCCGGCCTAAGGCTTAGTTCACCATATAGCAATGTATATATTGACCTATTTTCCCCTCGACTTTCTGTGATCCACTACATCTCACCTTTCTGTGCAGACAAGCCATTTGAAATACCCTTAACTTATTTCACAGCCAATAAGGCTTTGAAATAATGTGTATTTTTTAGAGAAATCTTCTTATATAATTAGGCAGAAAATCTGAACTGCCATAGTTTTCAAAACAGCATAATTTCACTCTTCTCAATGATTAATCTGTTGTATTACACAACCTTTGTGTATTTAGCTTTATCAATGACATGTCCTTTAAAAATGTTTAAGAGATCCTACCAGTCTTTGAAAACATCCTCGTGCCTTGTTTCAGTACCAGTTTTATGTATATTTTCTGCCTTGCACCCGATTATTCCTACATCTGATGGATGGCCTTGGGAATCTAATTCTGGTATTGATTGTTTTGGCTGATTGTCTCCCCTTGTAGCTGCTTTCTTCATTATTGTGTAAATTTAGATCATGAGCTCATGTTTAGCTAAACAGCTGACCTTGTAAGAGGCTTAGGTGTGAACGCTCGTAAGTTTCAGAAGAAAGACGGCAAAGATTTATTTGTGTCCCTCCAATGAGTGGCCCTCAAGGACCCCGTGTTCTACAAGTGTTGGTCCAATACACCCTCTAGAGGCAGGGGACTCCGACAGGGCTGCTTTGCGGCCCCCGAACTGGGGCAGGGGCAGTGGGTGGCCGGTGGCCCGGGCAGGAGCCTCTCCGCGTGTGTCCCAGGGACCCATCTGCCTGTGAGCCTCGGTCACCTGGCAGGAAGCTACGATGCCCAGACCTATGCTTAGCTGTGCAGCGAGGTGTACTGCGCGGACAGGTTCCACACACACTTCAAGTAAGAGGGCGGCCTGAGTGGAAAGGTGAGAGTTTGGGCAGCTGTGCAGACAAAGAAAGCGCCCTTTGGCCTGGGCCTAAATGCTTGTGACACTCCACTGGGCCTGCCGGGCTCTGAGGGCCCTGCCCTGGGCCCCCTGCTCCCCTGCCCTTTGTTCAGTCACAGCAGAGATGGCCACACCCACTCCCTCAGTGAGGGCAGTGTTCCAACCTCCCTCAGCCCCGCCCCCTCTCCGCAGGTTACCATGGACTACAGAGGCTGCATTCTGAGGCCAGGGCGTTCCGAGAATGCCAAGGGCAGACATGATGACCTTAAATGATTTCCTCTTGTGTCAGTTTTGGTAAACTTTAGGAGCTAGGAAATGGTCCACTTGACAGAAATGTTCAAATTTACTGGCATTTCATATATTCTCTGCTCTAACATTGTCCTGACTCTTTCTGTATATTCTTTACTTATGTTTTTGTTTTCCTTAATCAAAGTGTGTCTTTTAAATCTTTTCAAAGAAGATTCTTTGGACTTAATAAATCACCTGAATTTTATACGTTTTCTGTTGTATTAAGTTCTGCTCATATCTTTATTTAACTTTTTTCTATGTTCTCAGGGTTTATTGTTTTCATCTTCTGATGTCAATTAAAACACTTGGTTATTCATTTTAATAAATCTTTTTACTTATAAAAATTTGAACTTTTGAAGATTCCAGCTTACTTGTACGTTTCTAAGGGTCAGATCCTCTCCACTGTTGCCGGCCTAAGGCTTAGTTCACCATATAACAATGTATATATTGACCTATTTTCCCCTCCACTTTCTGTGATCCACTACATCTCACCTTTCTTTGCAGACAAGCCATTTGAAATAACCTTAACTTATTTCACAGCCAATAAGGCTTTGAAATAATGTGTATTTTTTAGAGAAATCTTCTTATATAATTAGGCAGAAAATCTGACCTGCCATAGTTTTCAAAACAGCATAATTTCACTCTTCTCAATGATTAATCTGTTGTATTACACAACCTTTGTGTATTTAGCTTTATCAATGACATGTCCTTTAAAAATGTTTTAGAGATCCTACCAGTCTTTGAAAACATCCTCGTGCCTTGTTTTAGTACCAGTTTTATGTATATTTTCTGCCTTGCACCCGATTATTCCTACATCTGATGGATGGCCTTGGGAATCTAATTCTGGTATTGATTGTTTTGGCTGATTGTCTCCCCTTGTAGCTGCTTTCTTCATTATTGTGTAAATTTAGATCATGAGCTCATGTTTAGCTAAACAGCTGACCTTGTAAGAGGCTTAGGTGTGAACGCTCGTAAGTTTCAGAAGAAAGACGGCAAAGATTTATTTGTGTCCCTCCAATGAGTGGCCCTCAAGGACCCCGTTTTCTACAAGTGTTGGTCCAATACTCCCTCTAGAGGCAGGGGACTCAGACAGGGCTGCTTTGCGGCCCCCGATCTGGGGCAATGGCGGTTGGCGGCCTGTGGCCCGGGCAGGAGCCTCTCCGCGTGTGTCCCAGGGACCCATCTGCCTGTGAGCCTCGGTCACCTGGCAGGAAGCTACGATGCCCAGACCTATGCTTAGCTGTGCAGCGAGGTGTACTGCGTGGACAGGTTCCACACTCACTTCAAGTAAGAGGGCGGCCTGAGTGGAAAGGTGAGAGTTTGGGCAGCTGTGCAGACAAAGAAGGCGCCGTTTGGCCTGGGCCTAAATGCTTGTGACACTCCACTGGGCCTGCCGGGCTCTGAGGGCCCTGCCCTGGGCCCCCTGCTCCCCTGCCCTTTGTTCAGTCACAGCAGAGATGGCCACACCCACTCCCTCAGTGAGGGCAGTGTTCCAACCTCCCTCAGCCCCGCCCCCTCTCCGCAGGTTACCATGGACTACAGAGGCTGCATTCTGAGGCCAGGGCGTTCCGAGAATGCCAAGGGCAGACATGATGACCTTAAATGATTTCCTCTTGTGTCAGTTTTGGTAAACTTTAGGAGCTAGGAAATGGTCCACTTGACAGAAATGTTCAAATTTACTGGCATTTCATATATTCTCTGCTCTAACATTGTCCTGACTCTTTCTGTATATTCTTTACTTATGTTTTTGTTTTCCTTAATCAAAGTGTGTCTTTTAAATCTTTTCAAAGAAGATTCTTTGGACTTAATAAATCACCTGAATTTTATACGTTTTCTGTTGTATTAAGTTCTGCTCCTATCTTTATTTAACTTTTTTCTATGAACTCAGGGTTTATTGTTTTCATCTTCTGATGTCAATTAAAAAACTTGGTTATTCATTTTAATAAATCTTTTTACTTATAAAGATTTGAACTTTTGAAGATTCCAGCTTACTTGTACGTTTCTAAGGGTCAGGTCCTCTCCACTGTTGCCGGCCTAAGGCTTAGTTCACCATATAGCAATGTATATATTGACCTATTTTCCCCTCGACTTTCTGTGATCCACTACATCTCACCTTTCTTTGCAGACAAGCCATTTGGAATACCCTTAACTTATTTCACAGCCAATAAGGCTTTGAAATAATGTTTATTTTTTAGACAAATCTTCTTTTATAATTTGGCAGAAAATCTGACCTGCCATAGTTTTCAAAACAGCATAATTTCACTCTTCTCAATGATTAATCTGTTGTATTACACAACCTTTGTGTATTTAGCTTTATCAATGACATGTCCTTTAAAAATGTTTTAGAGATCCTACCAGTCTTTGAAAACATCCTCGTGCCTTGTTTCAGTTCCAGTTTTATGTATATTTTCTGCCTTGCACCCGATTATTCCTACATCTGATGGATGGCCTTGGGAATCTAATTCTGGTATTGATTGTTTTGGCTGATTGTCTCCCCTTGTAGCTGCTTTCTTCATTATTGTGTAAATTTAGATCATGAGCTCATGTTTAGCTAAACAGCTGACCTTGTAAGAGGCTTAGGTGTGAACGCTCGTAAGTTTCAGAAGAAAGACGGCAAAGATTTATTTGTGTCCCTCCAATGAGTGGCCCTCAAGGACCCCGTTTTCTACAAGTGTTGGTTCAATACTCCCTCTAGAGGCAGGGGACTCAGACAGGGCTGCTTTGCGGCCCCCGATCTGGGGCAATGGCGGTTGGCGGCCTGTGGCCCGGGCAGGAGCCTCTCCGCGTGTGTCCCAGGGACCCATCTGCCTGTGAGCCTCGGTCACCTGGCAGGAAGCTACGATGCCCAGACCTATGCTTAGCTGTGCAGCGAGGTGTACTGCGTGGACAGGTTCCACACTCACTTCAAGTAAGAGGGCGGCCTGAGTGGAAAGGTGAGAGTTTGGGCAGCTGTGCAGACAAAGAAGGCGCCGTTTGGCCTGGGCCTAAATGCTTGTGACACTCCACTGGGCCTGCCGGGCTCTGAGGGCCCTGCCCTGGGCCCCCTGCTCCCCTGCCCTTTGTTCAGTCACAGCAGAGATGGCCACACCCACTCCCTCAGTGAGGGCAGTGTTCCAACCTCCCTCAGCCCCGCCCCCTCTCCGCAGGTTACCATGGACTACAGAGGCTGCATTCTGAGGCCAGGGCGTTCCGAGAATGCCAAGGGCAGACATGATGACCTTAAATGATTTCCTCTTGTGTCAGTTTTGGTAAACTTTAGGAGCTAGGAAATGGTCCACTTGACAGAAATGTTCAAATTTACTGGCATTTCATATATTCTCTGCTCTAACATTGTCCTGACTCTTTCTGTATATTCTTTACTTATGTTTTTGTTTTCCTTAATCAAAGTGTGTCTTTTAAATCTTTTCAAAGAAGATTCTTTGGACTTACTAAATCACCTGAATTTTATACGTTTTCTGTTGTATTAAGTTCTGCTCCTATCTTTATTTAACTTTTTTCTATGAACTCAGGGTTTATTGTTTTCATCTTCTGATGTCAATTAAAAAACTTGGTTATTCATTTTAATAAATCTTTTTACTTATAAAGATTTGAACTTTTGAAGATTCCAGCTTACTTGTACGTTTCTAAGGGTCAGGTCCTCTCCACTGTTGCCGGCCTAAGGCTTAGTTCACCATATAGCAATGTATATATTGACCTATTTTCCCCTCGACTTTCTGTGATCCACTACATCTCACCTTTCTTTGCAGACAAGCCATTTGGAATACCCTTAACTTATTTCACAGCCAATAAGGCTTTGAAATAATGTTTATTTTTTAGACAAATCTTCTTTTATAATTTGGCAGAAAATCTGACCTGCCATAGTTTTCAAAACAGCATAATTTCACTCTTCTCAATGATTAATCTGTTGTATTACACAACCTTTGTGTATTTAGCTTTATCAATGACATGTCCTTTAAAAATGTTTTAGAGATCCTACCAGTCTTTGAAAACATCCTCGTGCCTTGTTTCAGTTCCAGTTTTATGTATATTTTCTGCCTTGCACCCGATTATTCCTACATCTGATGGATGGCCTTGGGAATCTAATTCTGGTATTGATTGTTTTGGCTGATTGTCTCCCCTTGTAGCTGCTTTCTTCATTATTGTGTAAATTTAGATCATGAGCTCATGTTTAGCTAAACAGCTGACCTTGTAAGAGGCTTAGGTGTGAACGCTCTTAAGTTTCAGAAGAAAGATGGCAAAGATTTATCTGTGTCCCTCCAATGAGTGGCCCTCAAGGACCCCGTTTTCTACAAGTGTTGGTCCAATACACCCTCTAGAGGCAGGGGACTCCGACAGGGCTGCTTTGCGGCCCCCGAACTGGGGCAGGGGCAGTGGGCGGCCTGTGGCCCGGGCAGGAGCCTCTCCGCGTGTGTCCCAGGGACCCATCTGCCTGTGAGCCTCGGTCACCTGGCAGGAAGCTACGATGCCCAGACCTATGCTTAGCTGTGCAGCGAGGTGTACTGCGTGGACAGGTTCCACACACACTTCAAGTAAGAGGGCGGCCTGAGTGGAAAGGTGAGAGTTTGGGCAGCTGTGCAGACAAAGAAAGCGCCCTTTGGCCTGGGCCTAAATGCTTGTGACACTCCACTGGGCCTGCCGGGCTCTGAGGGCCCTGCCCTGGGCCCCCTGCTCCCCTGCCCTTTGTTCAGTCACAGCAGAGATGGCCACACCCACTCCCTCAGTGAGGGCAGTGTTCCAACCTCCCTCAGCCCCGCCCCCTCTCCGCAGGTTACCATGGACTACAGAGGCTGCATTCTGAGGCCAGGGCGTTCCGAGAATGCCAAGGGCAGACATGATGACCTTAAATGATTTCCTCTTGTGTCAGTTTTGGTAAACTTTAGGAGCTAGGAAATGGTCCACTTGACAGAAATGTTCAAATTTACTGGCATTTCATATATTCTCTGCTCTAACATTGTCCTGACTCTTTCTGTATATTCTTTACTTATGTTTTTGTTTTCCTTAATCAAAGTGTGTCTTTTAAATCTTTTCAAAGAAGATTCTTTGGACTTACTAAATCACCTGAATTTTATACGTTTTCTGTTGTATTAAGTTCTGCTCATATCTTTATTTATCTTTGTTCTATGTTCTCAGGGTTTATTGTTTTCATCTTCTGATGTCAATTAAAACACTTGGTTATTCATTTTAATAAATCTTTTTACTTATAAAGATTTGAACTTTTGAAGATTCCAGCTTACTTGTACGTTTCTAAGGGTCAGGTCCTCTCCACTGTTGCCGGCCTAAGGCTTAGTTCACCATATAGCAATGTATATATTGACCTATTTTCCCCTCGACTTTCTGTGATCCACTACATCTCACCTTTCTGTGCAGACAAGCCATTTGAAATACCCTTAACTTATTTCACAGCCAATAAGGCTTTGAAATAATGTTTATTTTTTAGAGAAATCTTCTTATATAATTAGGCAGAAAATCTGAACTGCCATAGTTTTCAAAACAGCATAATTTCACTCTTCTCAATGATTAATCTGTTGTATTACACAACCTTTGTGTATTTAGCTTTATCAATGACATGATCTTTAAAAATGTTTTAGAGATCCTACCAGTCTTTGAAAACATCCTCGTGCCTTGTTTCAGTTCCAGTTTTATGAATATTTTCTGCCTTGCACCCGATTATTCCTACATCTGATGGATGGCCTTGGGAATCTAATTCTGGTATTGATTGTTTTGGCTGATTGTCTCCCCTTGTAGCTGCTTTCTTCATTATTGTGTAAATTTAGATCATGAGCTCCTGTTTAGCTAAACAGCTGACCTTGTAAGAGGCTTAGGTGTGAACGCTCGTAAGTTTCAGAAGAAAGACGGCAAAGATTTATTTGTGTCCCTCCAATGAGTGGCCCTCAAGGACCCCTTGTTCTACAAGTGTTGGTCCAATACACCCTCTAGAGGCAGGGGACTCCGACAGGGCTGCTTTGCGGCCCCCGAACTGGGGCAGGGGCAGTGGGTGGCCGGTGGCCCGGGCAGGAGCCTCTCCGCGTGTGTCCCAGCGACCCATCTGCCTGTGAGCCTCGGTCACCTGGCAGGAAGCTACGATGCCCAGACCTATGCTTAGCTGTGCAGCGAGGTGTACTGCGCGGACAGGTTCCACACACACTTCAAGTAAGAGGGCGGCCTGAGTGGAAAGGTGAGAGTTTGGGCAGCTGTGCAGACAAAGAAAGCGCCCTTTGGCCTGGGCCTAAATGCTTGTGACACTCCACTGGGCCTGCCGGGCTCTGAGGGCCCTGCCCTGGGCCCCCTGCTCCCCTGCCCTTTGTTCAGTCACAGCAGAGATGGCCACACCCACTCCCTCAGTGAGGGCAGTGTTCCAACCTCCCTCAGCCCCGCCCCCTCTCCGCAGGTTACCATGGACTACAGAGGCTGCATTCTGAGGCCAGGGCGTTCCGAGAATGCCAAGGGCAGACATGATGACCTTAAATGATTTCCTCTTGTGTCAGTTTTGGTAAACTTTAGGAGCTAGGAAATGGTCCACTTGACAGAAATGTTCAAATTTACTGGCATTTCATATATTCTCTGCTCTAACATTGTCCTGACTCTTTCTGTATATTCTTTACTTATGTTTTTGTTTTCCTTAATCAAAGTGTGTCTTTTAAATCTTTTCAAAGAAGATTCTTTGGACTTACTAAATCACCTGAATTTTATACGTTTTCTGTTGTATTAAGTTCTGCTCATATCTTTATTTAACTTTTTTCTATGTTCTCAGGGTTTATTGTTTTCATCTTCTGATGTCAAATAAAACACTTGGTTATTCATTTTAATAAATCTTTTTACTTATAAAAATTTGAACTTTTGAAGATTCCAGCTTACTTGTACGTTTCTAAGGGTCAGATCCTCTCCACTGTTGCCGGCCTAAGGCTTAGTTCACCATATAGCAATGTATATATTGACCTATTTTCCCCTCCACTTTCTGTGATCCACTACATCTCACCTTTCTTTGCAGACAAGCCATTTGAAATAACCTTAACTTATTTCACAGCCAATAAGGCTTTGAAATAATGTGTATTTTTTAGAGAAATCTTCTTATATAATTAGGCAGAAAATCTGACCCGCCATAGTTTTCAAAACAGCATAATTTCACTCTTCTCAATGATTAATCTGTTGTATTACACAACCTTTGTGTATTTAGCTTTATCAATGACATGTCCTTTAAAAATGTTTTAGAGATCCTACCAGTCTTTGAAAACATCCTCGTGCCTTGTTTTAGTACCAGTTTTATGTATATTTTCTGCCTTGCACCCGATTATTCCTACATCTGATGGATGGCCTTGGGAATCTAATTCTGGTATTGATTGTTTTGGCTGATTGTCTCCCCTTGTAGCTGCTTTCTTCATTATTGTGTAAATTTAGATCATGAGCTCATGTTTAGCTAAACAGCTGACCTTGTAAGAGGCTTAGGTGTGAACGCTCGTAAGTTTCAGAAGAAAGACGGCAAAGATTTATTTGTGTCCCTCCAATGAGTGGCCCTCAAGGACCCCGTTTTCTACAAGTGTTGGTCCAATACTCCCTCTAGAGGCAGGGGACTCAGACAGGGCTGCTTTGCGGCCCCCGATCTGGGGCAATGGCGGTTGGCGGCCTGTGGCCCGGGCAGGAGCCTCTCCGCGTGTGTCCCAGGGACCCATCTGCCTGTGAGCCTCGGTCACCTGGCAGGAAGCTACGATGCCCAGACCTATGCTTAGCTGTGCAGCGAGGTGTACTGCGCGGACAGGTTCCAGACACACTTCAAGTAAGAGGGCGGCCTGAGTGGAAAGGTGAGAGTTTGGGCAGCTGTGCAGACAAAGAAAGCGCCCTTTGGCCTGGGCCTAAATGCTTGTGACACTCCACTGGGCCTGCCGGGCTCTGAGGGCCCTGCCCTGGGCCCCCTGCTCCCCTGCCCTTTGTTCAGTCACAGCAGAGATGGCCACACCCACTCCCTCAGTGAGGGCAGTGTTCCAACCTCCCTCAGCCCCGCCCCCTCTCCGCAGGTTACCATGGACTACAGAGGCTGCATTCTGAGGCCAGGGCGTTCCGAGAATGCCAAGGGCAGACATGATGACCTTAAATGATTTCCTCTTGTGTCAGTTTTGGTAAACTTTAGGAGCTAGGAAATGGTCCACTTGACAGAAATGTTCAAATTTACTGGCATTTCATATATTCTCTGCTCTAACATTGTCCTGACTCTTTCTGTATATTCTTTACTTATGTTTTTGTTTTCCTTAATCAAAGTGTGTCTTTTAAATCTTTTCAAAGAAGATTCTTTGGACTTACTAAATCACCTGAATTTTATACGTTTTCTGTTGTATTAAGTTCTGCTCATATCTTTATTTAACTTTTTTCTATGTTCTCATGGTTTATTGTTTTCATCTTCTGATGTCAATTAAAACACTTGGTTATTCATTTTAATAAATCTTTTTACTTATAAAAATTTGAACTTTTGAAGATTCCAGCTTACTTGTACGTTTCTAAGGGTCAGATCCTCTCCACTGTTGCCGGCCTAAGGCTTAGTTCACCATATAGCAATGTATATATTGACCTATTTTCCCCTCCACTTTCTGTGATCCACTACATCTCACCTTTCTTTGCAGACAAGCCATTTGAAATAACCTTAACTTATTTCACAGCCAATAAGGCTTTGAAATAATGTGTATTTTTTAGAGAAATCTTCTTATATAATTAGGCAGAAAATCTGACCTGCCATAGTTTTCAAAACAGCATAATTTCACTCTTCTCAATGATTAATCTGTTGTATTACACAACCTTTGTGTATTTAGCTTTATCAATGACATGTCCTTTAAAAATGTTTTAGAGATCCTACCAGTCTTTGAAAACATCCTCGTGCCTTGTTTTAGTACCAGTTTTATGTATATTTTCTGCCTTGCACCCGATTATTCCTACATCTGATGGATGGCCTTGGGAATCTAATTCTGGTATTGATTGTTTTGGCTGATTGTCTCCCCTTGTAGCTGCTTTCTTCATTATTGTGTAAATTTAGATCATGAGCTCATGTTTAGCTAAACAGCTGACCTTGTAAGAGGCTTAGGTGTGAACGCTCGTAAGTTTCAGAAGAAAGACGGCAAAGATTTATTTGTGTCCCTCCAATGAGTGGCCCTCAAGGACCCCGTTTTCTACAAGTGTTGGTCCAATACTCCCTCTAGAGGCAGGGGACTCAGACAGGGCTGCTTTGCGGCCCCCGATCTGGGGCAATGGCGGTTGGCGGCCTGTGGCCCGGGCAGGAGCCTCTCCGCGTGTGTCCCAGGGACCCATCTGCCTGTGAGCCTCGGTCACCTGGCAGGAAGCTACGATGCCCAGACCTATGCTTAGCTGTGCAGCGAGGTGTACTGCGTGGACAGGTTCCACACTCACTTCAAGTAAGAGGGCGGCCTGAGTGGAAAGGTGAGAGTTTGGGCAGCTGTGCAGACAAAGAAGGCGCCGTTTGGCCTGGGCCTAAATGCTTGTGACACTCCACTGGGCCTGCCGGGCTCTGAGGGCCCTGCCCTGGGCCCCCTGCTCCCCTGCCCTTTGTTCAGTCACAGCAGAGATGGCCACACCCACTCCCTCAGTGAGGGCAGTGTTCCAACCTCCCTCAGCCCCGCCCCCTCTCCGCAGGTTACCATGGACTACAGAGGCTGCATTCTGAGGCCAGGGCGTTCCGAGAATGCCAAGGGCAGACATGATGACCTTAAATGATTTCCTCTTGTGTCAGTTTTGGTAAACTTTAGGAGCTAGGAAATGGTCCACTTGACAGAAATGTTCAAATTTACTGGCATTTCATATATTCTCTGCTCTAACATTGTCCTGACTCTTTCTGTATATTCTTTACTTATGTTTTTGTTTTCCTTAATCAAAGTGTGTCTTTTAAATCTTTTCAAAGAAGATTCTTTGGACTTACTAAATCACCTGAATTTTATACGTTTTCTGTTGTATTAAGTTCTGCTCCTATCTTTATTTAACTTTTTTCTATGAACTCAGGGTTTATTGTTTTCATCTTCTGATGTCAATTAAAAAACTTGGTTATTCATTTTAATAAATCTTTTTACTTATAAAGATTTGAACTTTTGAAGATTCCAGCTTACTTGTACGTTTCTAAGGGTCAGGTCCTCTCCACTGTTGCCGGCCTAAGGCTTAGTTCACCATATAGCAATGTATATATTGACCTATTTTCCCCTCGACTTTCTGTGATCCACTACATCTCACCTTTCTTTGCAGACAAGCCATTTGGAATACCCTTAACTTATTTCACAGCCAATAAGGCTTTGAAATAATGTTTATTTTTTAGACAAATCTTCTTTTATAATTTGGCAGAAAATCTGACCTGCCATAGTTTTCAAAACAGCATAATTTCACTCTTCTCAATGATTAATCTGTTGTATTACACAACCTTTGTGTATTTAGCTTTATCAATGACATGTCCTTTAAAAATGTTTTAGAGATCCTACCAGTCTTTGAAAACATCCTCGTGCCTTGTTTCAGTTCCAGTTTTATGTATATTTTCTGCCTTGCACCCGATTATTCCTACATCTGATGGATGGCCTTGGGAATCTAATTCTGGTATTGATTGTTTTGGCTGATTGTCTCCCCTTGTAGCTGCTTTCTTCATTATTGTGTAAATTTAGATCATGAGCTCATGTTTAGCTAAACAGCTGACCTTGTAAGAGGCTTAGGTGTGAACGCTCTTAAGTTTCAGAAGAAAGATGGCAAAGATTTATTTGTGTCCCTCCAATGAGTGGCCCTCAAGGACCCCGTTTTCTACAAGTGTTGGTCCAATACACCCTCTAGAGGCAGGGGACTCCGACAGGGCTGCTTTGCGGCCCCCGAACTGGGGCAGGGGCAGTGGGCGGCCTGTGGCCCGGGCAGGAGCCTCTCCGCGTGTGTCCCAGGGACCCATCTGCCTGTGAGCCTCGGTCACCTGGCAGGAAGCTACGATGCCCAGACCTATGCTTAGCTGTGCAGCGAGGTGTACTGCGTGGACAGGTTCCACACACACTTCAAGTAAGAGGGCGGCCTGAGTGGAAAGGTGAGAGTTTGGGCAGCTGTGCAGACAAAGAAAGCGCCCTTTGGCCTGGGCCTAAATGCTTGTGACACTCCACTGGGCCTGCCGGGCTCTGAGGGCCCTGCCCTGGGCCCCCTGCTCCCCTGCCCTTTGTTCAGTCACAGCAGAGATGGCCACACCCACTCCCTCAGTGAGGGCAGTGTTCCAACCTCCCTCAGCCCCGCCCCCTCTCCGCAGGTTACCATGGACTACAGAGGCTGCATTCTGAGGCCAGGGCGTTCCGAGAATGCCAAGGGCAGACATGATGACCTTAAATGATTTCCTCTTGTGTCAGTTTTGGTAAACTTTAGGAGCTAGGAAATGGTCCACTTGACAGAAATGTTCAAATTTACTGGCATTTCATATATTCTCTGCTCTAACATTGTCCTGACTCTTTCTGTATATTCTTTACTTATGTTTTTGTTTTCCTTAATCAAAGTGTGTCTTTTAAATCTTTTCAAAGAAGATTCTTTGGACTTACTAAATCACCTGAATTTTATACGTTTTCTGTTGTATTAAGTTCTGCTCATATCTTTATTTATCTTTGTTCTATGTTCTCAGGGTTTATTGTTTTCATCTTCTGATGTCAATTAAAACACTTGGTTATTCATTTTAATAAATCTTTTTACTTATAAAGATTTGAACTTTTGAAGATTCCAGCTTACTTGTACGTTTCTAAGGGTCAGGTCCTCTCCACTGTTGCCGGCCTAAGGCTTAGTTCACCATATAGCAATGTATATATTGACCTATTTTCCCCTCGACTTTCTGTGATCCACTACATCTCACCTTTCTGTGCAGACAAGCCATTTGAAATACCCTTAACTTATTTCACAGCCAATAAGGCTTTGAAATAATGTTTATTTTTTAGAGAAATCTTCTTATATAATTAGGCAGAAAATCTGAACTGCCATAGTTTTCAAAACAGCATAATTTCACTCTTCTCAATGATTAATCTGTTGTATTACACAACCTTTGTGTATTTAGCTTTATCAATGACATGATCTTTAAAAATGTTTTAGAGATCCTACCAGTCTTTGAAAACATCCTCGTGCCTTGTTTCAGTTCCAGTTTTATGAATATTTTCTGCCTTGCACCCGATTATTCCTACATCTGATGGATGGCCTTGGGAATCTAATTCTGGTATTGATTGTTTTGGCTGATTGTCTCCCCTTGTAGCTGCTTTCTTCATTATTGTGTAAATTTAGATCATGAGCTCCTGTTTAGCTAAACAGCTGACCTTGTAAGAGGCTTAGGTGTGAACGCTCGTAAGTTTCAGAAGAAAGACGGCAAAGATTTATTTGTGTCCCTCCAATGAGTGGCCCTCAAGGACCCCGTGTTCTACAAGTGTTGGTCCAATACACCCTCTAGAGGCAGGGGACTCCGACAGGGCTGCTTTGCGGCCCCCGAACTGGGGCAGGGGCAGTGGGCGGCCTGTGGCCCAGGCAGGAGCCTCTCCGCGTGTGTCCCAGGGACCCATCTGCCTGTGAGCCTCGGTCACCTGGCAGGAAGCTACGATGCCCAGACCTATGCTTAGCTGTGCAGCGAGGTGTACTGCGCGGACAGGTTCCACACACACTTCAAGTAAGAGGGCGGCCTGAGTGGAAAGGTGAGAGTTTGGGCAGCTGTGCAGACAAAGAAAGCGCCCTTTGGCCTGGGCCTAAATGCTTGTGACACTCCACTGGGCCTGCCGGGTACTGAGGGCCCTGCCCTGGGCCTCCTGCTCCCCTGCCCTTTGTTCAGTCACAGCAGAGATGGCCACACCCACTCCCTCAGTGAGGGCAGTGTTCCAACCTCCCTCAGCCCCGCCCCCTCTCCGCAGGTTACCATGGACTACAGAGGCTGCATTCTGAGGCCAGGGCGTTCCGAGAATGCCAAGGGCAGACATGATGACCTTAAATGATTTCCTCTTGTGTCAGTTTTGGTAAACTTTAGGAGCTAGGAAATGGTCCACTTGACAGAAATGTTCAAATTTACTGGCATTTCATATATTCTCTGCTCTAACATTGTCCTGACTCTTTCTGTATATTCTTTACTTATGTTTTTGTTTTCCTTAATCAAAGTGTGTCTTTTAAATCTTTTCAAAGAAGATTCTTTGGACTTACTAAATCACCTGAATTTTATACGTTTTCTGTTGTATTAAGTTCTGCTCATATCTTTATTTAAATTTTTTCTATGTTCTCAGGGTTTATTCTTTTCATCTTCTGATGTCAATTAAAACACTTGGTTATTCATTTTAATAAATCTTTTTACTTATAAAGATTTGAACTTTTGAAGATTCCAGCTTACTTGTACGTTTCTAAGGGTCAGATCCTCTCCACTGTTGCCGGCCTAAGGCTTAGTTCACCATATAGCAATGTATATATTGACCTATTTTCCCCTCGACTTTCTGTGATCCACTACATCTCACCTTTCTTTGCAGACAAGCCATTTGAAATAACCTTAACTTATTTCACAGCCAATAAGGCTTTGAAATAATGTTTATTTTTTAGAGAAATCTTCTTATATAATTAGGCAGAAAATCTGACCTGCCATAGTTTTCAAAACAGCATAATTTCACTCTTCTCAATGATTAATCTGTTGTATTACACAACCTTTGTGTATTTAGCTTTATCAATGACATGTCCTTTAAAAATGTTTTAGAGATCCTACCAGTCTTTGAAAACATCCTCGTGCCTTGTTTTAGTACCAGTTTTATGTATATTTTCTGCCTTGCACCCGATTATTCCTACATCTGATGGATGGCCTTGGGAATCTAATTCTGGTATTGATTGTTTTGGCTGATTGTCTCCCCTTGTAGCTGCTTTCTTCATTATTGTGTAAATTTAGATCATGAGCTCATGTTTAGCTAAACAGCTGACCTTGTAAGAGGCTTAGGTGTGAACGCTCGTAAGTTTCAGAAGAAAGACGGCAAAGATTTATTTGTGTCCCTCCAATGAGTGGCCCTCAAGGACCCCGTTTTCTACAAGTGTTGGTCCAATACTCCCTCTAGAGGCAGGGGACTCAGACAGGGCTGCTTTGCGGCCCCCGATCTGGGGCAATGGCGGTTGGCGGCCTGTGGCCCGGGCAGGAGCCTCTCCGCGTGTGTCCCAGGGACCCATCTGCCTGTGAGCCTCGGTCACCTGGCAGGAAGCTACGATGCCCAGACCTATGCTTAGCTGTGCAGCGAGGTGTACTGCGCGGACAGGTTCCACACACACTTCAAGTAAGAGGGCGGACTGAGTGGAAAGGTGAGAGTTTGGGCAGCTGTGCAGACAAAGAAGGCGCCCTTTGGCCTGGGCCTAAATGCTTGTGACACTCCACTGGGCCTGCCGGGCTCTGAGGGCCCTGCCCTGGGCCCCCTGCTCCCCTGCCCTTTGTTCAGTCACAGCAGAGATGGCCACACCCACTCCCTCAGTGAGGGCAGTGTTCCAACCTCCCTCAGCCCCGCCCCCTCTCCGCAGGTTACCATGGACTACAGAGGCTGCATTCTGAGGCCAGGGCGTTCCGAGAATGCCAAGGGCAGACATGATGACCTTAAATGATTTCCTCTTGTGTCAGTTTTGGTAAACTTTAGGAGCTAGGAAATGGTCCACTTGACAGAAATGTTCAAATTTACTGGCATTTCATATATTCTCTGCTCTAACATTGTCCTGACTCTTTCTGTATATTCTTTACTTATGTTTTTGTTTTCCTTAATCAAAGTGTGTCTTTTAAATCTTTTCAAAGAAGATTCTTTGGACTTACTAAATCACCTGAATTTTATACGTTTTCTGTTGTATTAAGTTCTGCTCCTATCTTTATTTAACTTTTTTCTATGAACTCAGGGTTTATTGTTTTCATCTTCTGATGTCAATTAAAACACTTGGTTATTCATTTTAATAAATCTTTTTACTTATAAAGATTTGAACTTTTGAAGATTCCAGCTTACTTGTACGTTTCTAAGGGTCAGGTCCTCTCCACTGTTGCCGGCCTAAGGCTTAGTTCACCATATAGCAATGTATATATTGACCTATTTTCCCCTCGACTTTCTGTGATCCACTACATCTCACCTTTCTGTGCAGACAAGCCATTTGAAATACCCTTAACTTATTTCACAGCCAATAAGGCTTTGAAATAATGTTTATTTTTTAGAGAAATCTTCTTATATAATTAGGCAGAAAATCTGAACTGCCATAGTTTTCAAAACAGCATAATTTCACTCTTCTCAATGATTAATCTGTTGTATTACACAACCTTTGTGTATTTAGCTTTATCAATGACATGATCTTTAAAAATGTTTTAGAGATCCTACCAGTCTTTGAAAACATCCTCGTGCCTTGTTTCAGTTCCAGTTTTATGAATATTTTCTGCCTTGCACCCGATTATTCCTACATCTGATGGATGGCCTTGGGAATCTAATTCTGGTATTGATTGTTTTGGCTGATTGTCTCCCCTTGTAGCTGCTTTCTTCATTATTGTGTAAATTTAGATCATGAGCTCATGTTTAGCTAAACAGCTGACCTTGTAAGAGGCTTAGGTGTGAACGCTCGTAAGTTTCAGAAGAAAGACGGCAAAGATTTATTTGTGTCCCTCCAATGAGTGGCCCTCAAGGACCCCGTGTTCTACAAGTGTTGGTCCAATACACCCTCTAGAGGCAGGGGACTCCGACAGGGCTGCTTTGCGGCCCCCGAACTGGGGCAGGGGCAGTGGGCGGCCTGTGGCCCGGGCAGGACCCTCTCCGCGTGTGTCCCAGGGACCCATCTGCCTGTGAGCCTCGGTCACCTGGCAGGAAGCTACGATGCCCAGACCTATGCTTAGCTGTGCAGCGAGGTGTACTGCGCGGACAGGTTCCACACACACTTCAAGTAAGAGGGCGGCCTGAGTGGAAAGGTGAGAGTTTGGGCAGCTGTGCAGACAAAGAAAGCGCCCTTTGGCCTGGGCCTAAATGCTTGTGACACTCCACTGGGCCTGCCGGGCTCTGAGGGCCCTGCCCTGGGCCCCCTTGTCCCCTGACCTTTGTTCACTCACAGCAGAGATGGCCACACCCACTCCCTCAGTGAGGGCAGTGTTCCAACCTCCCTCAGCCCCGCCCCCTCTCCGCAGGTTACCATGGACTACAGAGGCTGCATTCTGAGGCCAGGGCGTTCCGAGAATGCCAAGGGCAGACATGATGACCTTAAATGATTTCCTCTTGTGTCAGTTTTGGTAAACTTTAGGAGCTAGGAAATGGTCCACTTGACAGAAATGTTCAAATTTACTGGCATTTCATATATTCTCTGCTCTAACATTGTCCTGACTCTTTCTGTATATTCTTTACTTATGTTTTTGTTTTCCTTAATCAAAGTGTGTCTTTTAAATCTTTTCAAAGAAGATTCTTTGGACTTACTAAATCACCTGAATTTTATACGTTTTCTGTTGTATTAAGTTCTGCTCATATCTTTATTTATCTTTGTTCTATGTTCTCAGGGTTTATTGTTTTCATCTTCTGATGTCAATTAAAACACTTGGTTATTCATTTTAATAAATCTTTTTACTTATAAAGATTTGAACTTTTGAAGATTCCAGCTTAATTGTACGTTTCTAAGGGTCAGGTTCTCTCCACTGTTGCCGGCCTAAGGCTTAGTTCACCATATAGCAATGTATATATTGACCTATTTTCCCCTCGACTTTCTGTGATCCACTACATCTCACCTTTCTGTGCAGACAAGCCATTTGAAATACCCTTAACTTATTTCACAGCCAATAAGGCTTTGAAATAATGTGTAATTTTTAGAGAAATCTTCTTATATAATTAGGCAGAAAATCTGACCTGCCATAGTTTTCAAAACAGCATAATTTCACTCTTCTCAATGATTAATCTGTTGTATTACACAACCTTTGTGTATTTAGCTTTATCAATGACATGTCCTTTAAAAATGTTTTAGAGATCCTACCAGTCTTTGAAAACATCCTCGTGCCTTGTTTCAGTACCAGTTTTATGTATATTTTCTGCCTTGCACCCGATTATTCCTACATCTGATGGATGGCCTTGGGAATCTAATTCTGGTATTGATTGTTTTGGCTGATTGTCTCCCCTTGTAGCTGCTTTCTTCATTATTGTGTAAATTTAGATCATGAGTTCATGTTTAGCTAAACAGCTGACCTTGTAAGAGGCTTAGGTGTGAACGCTCGTAAGTTTCAGAAGAAAGACGGCAAAGATTTATTTGTGTCCCTCCAATGAGTGGCCCTCAAGGACCCCGTGTTCTACAAGTGTTGGTCCAATACACCCTCTAGAGGCAGGGGACTCCGACAGGGCTTCTTTGCGGCCCCCGAACTGGGGCAGGGGCAGTGGGTGGCCTGTGGCCCGGGCAGGAGCCTCTCCGCGTGTGTCCCAGGGAACCATCTGCCTGTGAGCCTCGGTCACCTGGCAGGAAGCTACGATGCCCAGACCTATGCTTAGCTGTGCAGCGAGGTGTACTGCGCGGACAGGTTCCACACACACTTCAAGTAAGAGGGCGGCCTGAGTGGAAAGGTGAGAGTTTGGGCAGCTGTGCAGACAAAGAAAGCGCCCTTTGGCCTGGGCCTAAATGCTTGTGACACTCCACTGGGCCTGCCGGGCTCTGAGGGCCCTGCCCTGGGCCCCCTGCTCCCCTGCCCTTTGTTCAGTCACAGCAGAGATGGCCACACCCACTCCCTCAGTGAGGGCAGTGTTCCAACCTCCCTCAGCCCCGCCCCCTCTCCGCAGGTTACCATGGACTACAGAGGCTGCATTCTGAGGCCAGGGCGTTCCGAGAATGCCAAGGGCAGACATGATGACCTTAAATGATTTCCTCTTGTGTCAGTTTTGGTAAACTTTAGGAGCTAGGAAATGGTCCACTTGACAGAAATGTTCAAATTTACTGGCATTTCATATATTCTCTGCTCTAACATTGTCCTGACTCTTTCTGTATATTCTTTACTTATGTTTTTGTTTTCCTTAATCAAAGTGTGTCTTTTAAATCTTTTCAAAGAAGATTCTTTGGACTTACTAAATCACCTGAATTTTATACGTTTTCTGTTGTATTAAGTTCTGCTCATATCTTTATTTAACTTTTTTCTATGTTCTCAGGGTTTATTCTTTTCATCTTCTGATGTCAATTAAAACACTTGGTTATTCATTTTAATAAATCTTTTTACTTATAAAAATTTGAACTTTTGAAGATTCCAGCTTACTTGTACGTTTCTAAGGGTCAGATCCTCTCCACTGTTGCCGGCCTAAGGCTTAGTTCACCATATAGCAATGTATATATTGACCTATTTTCCCCTCGACTTTCTGTGATCCACTACATCTCACCTTTCTTTGCAGACAAGCCATTTGAAATAACCTTAACTTATTTCACAGCCAATAAGGCTTTGAAATAATGTGTATTTTTAGAGAAATCTTCTTATATAATTAGGCAGAAAATCTGACCTGCCATAGTTTTCAAAACAGCATAATTTCACTCTTCTCAATGATTAATCTGTTGTATTACACAACCTTTGTGTATTTAGCTTTATCAATGACATGTCCTTTAAAAATGTTTTAGAGATCCTACCAGTCTTTGAAAACATCCTCGTGCCTTGTTTCAGTTCCAGTTTTATGTATATTTTCTGCCTTGCACCCGATTATTCCTACATCTGATGGATGGCCTTGGGAATCTAATTCTGGTATTGATTGTTTTGGCTGATTGTCTCCCCTTGTAGCTGCTTTCTTCATTATTGTGTAAATTTAGATCATGAGCTCATGTTTAGCTAAACAGCTGACCTTGTAAGAGGCTTAGGTGTGAACGCTCTTAAGTTTCAGAAGAAAGATGGCAAAGATTTATTTGTGTCCCTCCAATGAGTGGCCCTCAAGGACCCCGTTTTCTACAAGTGTTGGTCCAATACACCCTCTAGAGGCAGGGGACTCCGACAGGGCTGCTTTGCGGCCCCCGAACTGGGGCAGGGGCAGTGGGCGGCCTGTGGCCCGGGCAGGAGCCTCTCCGCGTGTGTCCCAGGGACCCATCTGCCTGTGAGCCTCGGTCACCTGGCAGGAAGCTACGATGCCCAGACCTATGCTTAGCTGTGCAGCGAGGTGTACTGCGCGGACAGGTTCCACACACACTTCAAGTAAGAGGGCGGCCTGAGTGGAAAGGTGAGAGTTTGGGCAGCTGTGCAGACAAAGAAAGCGCCCTTTGGCCTGGGCCTAAATGCTTGTGACACTCCACTGGGCCTGCCGGGCTCTGAGGGCCCTGCCCTGGGCCCCCTGCTCCCCTGCCCTTTGTTCAGTCACAGCAGAGATGGCCACACCCACTCCCTCAGTGAGGGCAGTGTTCCAACCTCCCTCAGCCCCGCCCCCTCTCCGCAGGTTACCATGGACTACAGAGGCTGCATTCTGAGGCCAGGGCGTTCCGAGAATGCCAAGGGCAGACATGATGACCTTAAATGATTTCCTCTTGTGTCAGTTTTGGTAAACTTTAGGAGCTAGGAAATGGTCCACTTGACAGAAATGTTCAAATTTACTGGCATTTCATATATTCTCTGCTCTAACATTGTCCTGACTCTTTCTGTATATTCTTTACTTATGTTTTTGTTTTCCTTAATCAAAGTGTGTCTTTTAAATCTTTTCAAAGAAGATTCTTTGGACTTACTAAATCACCTGAATTTTATACGTTTTCTGTTGTATTAAGTTCTGCTCATATCTTTATTTATCTTTGTTCTATGTTCTCAGGGTTTATTGTTTTCATCTTCTGATGTCAATTAAAACACTTGGTTATTCATTTTAATAAATCTTTTTACTTATAAAGATTTGAACTTTTGAAGATTCCAGCTTACTTGTACGTTTCTAAGGGTCAGGTTCTCTCCACTGTTGCCGGCCTAAGGCTTAGTTCACCATATAGCAATGTATATATTGACCTATTTTCCCCTCGACTTTCTGTGATCCACTACATCTCACCTTTCTGTGCAGACAAGCCATTTGAAATACCCTTAACTTATTTCACAGCCAATAAGGCTTTGAAATAATGTGTATTTTTTAGAGAAATCTTCTTATATAATTAGGCAGAAAATCTGACCTGCCATAGTTTTCAAAACAGCATAATTTCACTCTTCTCAATGATTAATCTGTTGTATTACACAACCTTTGTGTATTTAGCTTTATCAATGACATGATCTTTAAAAATGTTTTAGAGATCCTACCAGTCTTTGAAACATCCTCGTGCCTTGTTTCAGTTCCTGTTTTATGAATATTTTCTGCCTTGCACCCGATTATTCCTACATCTGATGGATGGCCTTGGGAATCTAATTCTGGTATTGATTGTTTTGGCTGATTGTCTCCCCTTGTAGCTGCTTTCTTCATTATTGTGTAAATTTAGATCATGAGCTCATGTTTAGCTAAACAGCTGACCTTGTAAGAGGCTTAGGTGTGAACGCTCGTAAGTTTCAGAAGAAAGACGGCAAAGATTTATTTGTGTCCCTCCAATGAGTGGCCCTCAAGGACCCCGTGTTCTACAAGTGTTGGTCCAATACACACTCTAGAGGCAGGGGACTCCGACAGGGCTGCTTTGCGGCCCCCGAACTGGGGCAGGGGCAGTGGGCGGCCTGTGGCCCGGGCAGGAGCCTCTCCGCGTGTGTCCCAGGGACCCATCTGCCTGTGAGCCTCGGTCACCTGGCAGGAAGCTACGATGCCCAGACCTATGCTTCGCTGTGCAGCGAGGTGTACTGCGCGGACAGGTTCCACACACACTTCAAGTAAGAGGGCGGCCTGAGTGGAAAGGTGAGAGTTTGGGCAGCTGTGCAGACAAAGAAAGCGCCCTTTGGCCTGGGCCTAAATGCTTGTGACACTCCACTGGGCCTGCCGGGCTCTGAGGGCCCTGCCCTGGGCCCCCTGCTCCCCTGCCCTTTGTTCAGTCACAGCAGAGATGGCCACACCCACTCCCTCAGTGAGGGCAGTGTTCCAACCTCCCTCAGCCCCGCCCCCTCTCCGCAGGTTACCATGGACTACAGAGGCTGCATTCTGAGGCCAGGGCGTTCCGAGAATGCCAAGGGCAGACATGATGACCTTAAATGATTTCCTCTTGTGTCAGTTTTGGTAAACTTTAGGAGCTAGGAAATGGTCCACTTGACAGAAATGTTCAAATTTACTGGCATTTCATATATTCTCTGCTCTAACATTGTCCTGACTCTTTCTGTATATTCTTTACTTATGTTTTTGTTTTCCTTAATCAAAGTGTGTCTTTTAAATCTTTTCAAAGAAGATTCTTTGGACTTACTAAATCACCTGAATTTTATACGTTTTCTGTTGTATTAAGTTCTGCTCATATCTTTATTTATCTTTGTTCTATGTTCTCAGGGTTTATTGTTTTCATCTTCTGATGTCAATTAAAACACTTGGTTATTCATTTTAATAAATCTTTTTACTTATAAAGATTTGAACTTTTGAAGATTCCAGCTTACTTGTACGTTTCTAAGGGTCAGGTTCTCTCCACTGTTGCCGGCCTAAGGCTTAGTTCACCATATAGCAATGTATATATTGACCTATTTTCCCCTCGACTTTCCGTGATCCCCTACATCTCACCTTTCTTTGCAGACAAGCCATTTGAAATACCCTTAACTTATTTCACAGCCAATAAGGCTTTGAAATAATGTTTATTTTTTAGGGAAATCTTCTTATATAATTAGGCAAAAAATCTGACCTGTCATAGTTTTCAAAACAGCTTAACTTCACTCTTCTCAATGATTAATCTGTTGTATTACACAACCTTTGTGTATTTAGCTTTATCAATGACATGTCCTTTAAAAATGTTTTAGAGATCCTACCAGTCTTTGAAAACATCCTCGTGCCTTGTTTCAGTTTCAGTTTTATGTATATTTTCTGCCTTGCACCCGATTATTCCTACATCTGATGGATGGCCTTGGGAATCTAATTCTGGTATTGATTGTTTTGGCTGATTGTCTCCCCTTGTAGCTGCTTTCTTCATTATTTTGTAAATTTAGATCATGAGCTCATGTTTAGCTAAACAGCTGACCTTGTAAGAGGCTTAGGTGTGAACGCTCGTAAGTTTCAGAAGAAAGACGGCAAAGATTTATTTGTTTCCCTCCAATGAGTGGCCCTCAAGGACCCCGTTTTCTACAAGTGTTGGTCCAATACTCCCTCTAGAGGCAGGGGACTCAGACAGGGCTGCTTTGAGGCCCCCGATCTGTGGCAGGGGCTGTGACTGGCCTATGGCCCGGGCAGGAGCCTCTCCGCGTGTGTCCCAGGGACCCATCTGACTGTGAGCCTCGGTCACCTGGCAGGAAGCTACGATGCCCAGACCTATGCTTAGCTGTGCAGCGAGGTGTACTGCGCGGACAGGTTCCACACACACTTCAAGTAAGAGGGCGGCCTGAGTGGAAAGGTGAGAGTTTGGGCAGCTGTGCAGACAAAGAAAGCGCCCTTCGGCCTGGGCCTAAATGCTTGTGACACTCCACTGGGCCTGCCGGGCTCTGAGGGCCCTGCCCTGGGCCCCCTGCTCCCCTGCCCTTTGTTCAGTCACAGCAGAGCTGGCCACACCCACTCCCTCAGTGAGGGCAGTGTTCCAACCTCCCTCAGCCCCGCCCCCTCTCCGCAGGTTACCATGGACTACAGAGGCTGCATTCTGAGGCCAGGGCGTTCCGAGAATGCCAAGGGCAGACATGATGACCTTAAATGATTTCCTCTTGTGTCACTTTTGGTAAACTTTAGGAGCTAGGAAATGGTCCACTTGACAGAAATGTTCAAATTTACTGGCATTTCATATATTCTCTGCTCTAACATTGTCCTGACTCTTTCTGTATATTCTTTACTTATGTTTTTGTTTTCCTTAATCAAAGTGTGTCTTTTAAATCTTTTCAAAGAAGATTCTTTGGACTTACTAAATCACCTGAATTTTATACGTTTTCTGTTTTATTAAATTCTGCTCCTATCTTTATTTAACTTTTTTCTATGTTCTCAGGGTTTATTGTTTTCATCTTCTGATGTCAATTAAAACACTTGGTTATTCATTTTAATAAATCTTTTTACTTATAAAGATTTGAACTTTTGAAGATTCCAGCTTACTTGTACGTTTCTAAGGGTCAGGTCCTCTCCACTGTTGCCGGCCTAAGGCTTAGTTCACCATATAGCAATGTATATATTGACCTATTTTCCCCTCGACTTTCTGTGATCCACTACATCTCACCTTTCTTTGCAGACAAGCCATTTGGAATACCCTTAACTTATTTCACAGCCAATAAGGCTTTGAAATAATGTTTATTTTTTAGACAAA
Source organism: Mesoplodon mirus (assembly GCF_964341445.2). NCBI lineage: Eukaryota > Metazoa > Chordata > Mammalia > Artiodactyla > Ziphiidae > Mesoplodon > Mesoplodon mirus. The sequence goes on along the minus strand of NC_138976.1, from coordinate 142,773,407 downwards.
TCTTCTTTTATAATTTGGCAGAAAATCTGACCTGCCATAGTTTTCAAAACAGCATAATTTCACTCTTCTCAATGATTAATCTGTTGTATTACACAACCTTTGTGTATTTAGCTTTATCAATGACATGTCCTTTAAAAATGTTTTAGAGATCCTACCAGTCTTTGAAAACATCCTCGTGCCTTGTTTCAGTTCCAGTTTTATGTATATTTTCTGCCTTGCACCCGATTATTCCTATATCTGATGGATGGCCTTGGGAATCTAATTCTGGTATTAATTGTTTTGGCTGATTGTCTCCCCTTGTAGCTGCTTTCTTCATTATTGTGTAAATTTAGATCATGAGCTCATGTTTAGCTAAACAGCTGACCTTGTAAGAGGCTTAGGTGTGAACGCTCTTAAGTTTCAGAAGAAAGATGGCAAAGATTTATTTGTGTCCCTCCAATGAGTGGCCCTCAAGGACCCCGTTTTCTACAAGTGTTGTTCCAATACACCCTCTAGAGGCAGGGGACTCCGACAGGGCTGCTTTGCGGCCCCCGAACTGGGGCAGGGGCAGTGGGCGGCCTGTGGCCCGGGCAGGAGCCTCTCCGCGTGTGTCCCAGGGACCCATCTGCCTGTGAGCCTCGGTCACCTGGCAGGAAGCTACGATGCCCAGACCTATGCTTAGCTGTGCAGCGAGGTGTACTGCGTGGACAGGTTCCACACACACTTCAAGTAAGAGGGCGGCCTGAGTGGAAAGGTGAGAGTTTGGGCAGCTGTGCAGACAAAGAAAGCGCCCTTTGGCCTGGGCCTAAATGCTTGTGACACTCCACTGGGCCTGCCGGGCTCTGAGGGCCCTGCCCTGGGCCCCCTGCTCCCCTGCCCTTTGTTCAGTCACAGCAGAGATGGCCACACCCACTCCCTCAGTGAGGGCAGTGTTCCAACCTCCCTCAGCCCCGCCCCCTCTCCGCAGGTTACCATGGACTACAGAGGCTGCATTCTGAGGCCAGGGCGTTCCGAGAATGCCAAGGGCAGGTATGATGACCTTAAATGATTTCCTCTTGTGTCAGTTTTGGTAAACTTTAGGAGCTAGGAAATGGTCCACTTGACAGAAATGTTCAAATTTACTGGCATTTCATATATTCTCTGCTCTAACATTGTCCTGACTCTTTCTGTATATTCTTTACTTATGTTTTTGTTTTCCTTAATCAAAGTGTGTCTTTTAAATCTTTTCAAAGAAGATTCTTTGGACTTACTAAATCACCTGAATTTTATACGTTTTCTGTTGTATTAAGTTCTGCTCATATCTTTATTTATCTTTGTTCTATGTTCTCAGGGTTTATTGTTTTCATCTTCTGATGTCAATTAAAACACTTGGTTATTCATTTTAATAAATCTTTTTACTTATAAAGATTTGAACTTTTGAAGATTCCAGCTTACTTGTACGTTTCTAAGGGTCAGGTTCTCTCCACTGTTGCCGGCCTAAGGCTTAGTTCACCATATAGCAATGTATATATTGACCTACTTTCCCCTCGACTTTCTGTGATCCACTACATCTCACCTTTCTGTGCAGACAAGCCATTTGAAATACCCTTAACTTATTTCACAGCCAATAAGGCTTTGAAATAATGTGTATTTTTTAGAGAAATCTTCTTATATAATTAGGCAGAAAATCTGACCTGCCATAGTTTTCAAAACAGCATAATTTCACTCTTCTCAATGATTAATCTGTTGTATTACACAACCTTTGTGTATTTAGCTTTATCAATGACATGATCTTTAAAAATGTTTTAGAGATCCTACCAGTCTTTGAAACATCCTCGTGCCTTGTTTCAGTTCCTGTTTTATGAATATTTTCTGCCTTGCACCCGATTATTCCTACATCTGATGGATGGCCTTGGGAATCTAATTCTGGTATTGATTGTTTTGGCTGATTGTCTCCCCTTATAGCTGCTTTCTTCATTATTGTGTAAATTTAGATCATGAGCTCATGTTTAGCTAAACAGCTGACCTTGTAAGAGGCTTAGGTGTGAACGCTCGTAAGTTTCAGCAGAAAGTCGGCAAAGATTTATTTGTGTCCCTCCAATGAGTGGCCCTCAAGGACCCCGTTTTCTACAAGTGTTGGTCCAATACTCCCTCTAGAGGCAGGGGACTCAGACAGGGCTGATTCGCGGCCCCCGATCTGGGGCAGGGGCAGTGGGCGGCGTGTGGCCCGGGCAGGAGCCTCTCCGCGTGTGTCCCCGGGACCCATCTGCCTGTGAGCCTCGGTCACCTGGCAGGAAGCTACGATGCCCAGACCTATGCTTAGCTGTGCAGCGAGGTGTACTGCGCGGACAGGTTCCACACACACTTCAAGTTAGAGGGCGGCCTGAGTGGAAAGGTGAGAGTTTGGGCAGCTGTGCAGACAAAGAAAGCGCCCTTTGGCCTGGGCCTAAATGCTTGTGACACTCCACTGGGCCTGCCGGGCTCTGAGGGTCCTTCCCTGGGCCCCCTGCTCCCCTGCCCTTTGTTCAGTCACAGCAGAGATGGCCACACCCACTCCCTCAGTGAGGGCAGTGTTCCAACCTCCCTCTGCACCACCCCCTCTCCGCAGGTTACCATGGACTACAGAGGCTGCATTCTGAGGCCAGGGCGTTCCGAGAATGCCAAGGGCAGACATGATGACCTTAAATGATTTCCTCTTGTGTCAGTTTTGGTAAACTTTAGGAGCTAGGAAATGGTCCACTTGACAGAAATGTTCAAATTTACTGGCATTTCATATATTCTCTGCTCTAACATTGTCCTGACTCTTTCTGTATATTCTTTACTTATGTTTTTGTTTTCTTTAATCAAAGTGTGTCTTTTAAATCTTTTCAAAGAAGATTCTTTGGACTTACTAAATCACCTGAATTTTATACGTTTTCTGTTGTATTAAGTTCTGCTCCTATCTTTATTTAACTTTTTTCTATGTTCTCAGGGTTTATTGTTTTCATCTTCTGATGTCAATTAAAACACTTGGTTATTCATTTTAATAAATCTTTTTACTTATAAAGATTTGAACTTTTGAAGATTCCAGCTTACTTGTACGTTTCTAAGGGTCAGGTCCTCTCCACTGTTGCCGGCCTAAGGCTTAGTTTACCATATAGCAATGTATATATTGACCTATTTTCCCCTCGACTTTCTGTGATCCACTACATCTCACCTTTCTTTGCAGACAAGCCATTTGAAATACACTTAACTTATTTCACAGCCAATAAGGCTTTGAAATAATGTTTATTTTTTAGAGAAATCTTCTTATATAATTAGGCAGAAAATCTGACCTGCCATAGTTTTCAAAACAGCATAATTTCACTCTTCTCAATGATTAATCTGTTGTATTACACAACCTTTGTGTATTTAGCTTTATCAATGACATGTCCTTTAAAAATGTTTTAGAGATCCTACCAGTCTTTGAAAACATCCTCGTGCCTTGTTTCAGTTCCAGTTTTATGTATATTTTCTGCCTTCCACCCGATTATTCCTACATCTGATGGATGGCCTTGGGAATCTAATTCTGGTATTGATTGTTTTGGCTGATTGTCTCCCCTTGTAGCTGCTTTCTTCACTATTGTGTAAATTTAGATCATGAGCTCATGTTTAGCTAAACAGCTGACCTTGTAAGAGGTTTAGGTGTGAACGCTCGTAAGTTTCAGAAGAAAGACGGCAAAGATTTATTTGTGTCCCTCCAATGAGTGGCCCTCAAGGACCCCGTTTTCTACAAGTGTTGGTCCAATACTCCCTCTAGAGGCAGGGGAATCAGACAGGGCTGCTTTGCGGCCCCCGATCTGGGGCAGGGGCAGTGTGCGGCACGTGGCCCGGGCAGGAGCCTCTCCGCATGTGTCCCAGGGACCCATCTGCCTGTGAGCCTCGGTCACCTGGCAGGAAGCTACGATGCCCAGACCTATGCTTAGCTGTGCAGCGAGGTGTACTGCGCGGACAGGTTCCACACACACTTCAAGTAAGAGTGCGGCCTGAGTGGAAAGCTGAGAGTTTGGGCAGCTGTGCAGCCAAAGAAAGCGCCCTTTGGCCTGGGCCTAAATGCTTGTGACACTCCACTGGGCCTGCCGGGCTCTGAGGGCCCTGCCCTGGGCCCCCTGCTCCCCTGCCCTTTGTTCAGTCACAGCAGAGATGGCCACACCCACTCCCTCAGTGAGGGCAGTGTTCCAACCTCCCTCAGCCCCGCCCCCTCTCCGCAGGTTACCATGGACCACAGAGGCTGCATTCTGAGGCCAGGGCGTTCCGAGAATGCCAAGGGCAGACATGATGACCTTAAATGATTTCCTCTTGTGTCAGTTTTGGTAAACTTTAGGAGCTAGGAAATGGTCCACTTGACAGAAATGTTCAAATTTACTGGCATTTCATATATTCTCTGCTCTAACATTGTCCTGACTCTTTCTGTATATTCTTTACTTATGTTTTTGTTTTCCTTAATCAAAGTGAGTCTTTTAAATCTTTTCAAAGAAGATTCTTTGGACTTACTAAATCACCTGAATTTTATACGTTTTCTGTTGTATTAAGTTCTGCTCCTATCTTTATTTAACTTTTTTCTATGTTCTCAGGGTTTATTGTTTTCATCTTCTGATGTCAATTAAAACACTTGGATATTCATTTTAATAAAACTTTTTACTTATAAAGATTTGAACTTTTGAAGATTCCACCTTATTGTACGTTTCAAAGGGTCAGGTCCTCTCCACTGTTGCTGGCCTAAGGCTTAGTTCACCATATAGCAATGTATATATTGACCTATTTTCCCCTCGACTTTCTGTGATCCACTACATCTCACCTTTCTTTGCAGACAAGCCATTTGAAATACCCTTAACTTATTTCACAGCCAATAAGGCTTTGAAATAATGTTTATTTTTTAGAGAAATCTTCTTATATAATTAGGCAGAAAATCTGACCTGCCATAGTTTTCAAAACAGCATAATTTCACTCTTCTCAATGATTAATCTGTTGTATTACACAACCTTTGTGTATTTAGCTTTATCAATGACATGTCCTTTAAAAATGTTTTAGAGATCCTACCAGTCTTTGAAACATCCTCGTGCCTTGTTTCAGTTCCTGTTTTATGAATATTTTCTGCCTTGCACCCGATTATTCCTACATCTGATGGATGGCCTTGGGAATCTAATTCTGGTATTGATTGTTTTGGCTGATTGTCTCCCCTTGTAGCTGCTTTCTTCATTATTGTGTAAATTTAGATCATGAGCTCATGTTTAGCTAAACAGCTGACCTTGTAAGAGGCTTAGGTGTGAACGCTCTTAAGTTTCAGAAGAAAGATGGCAAAGATTTATTTGTGTCCCTCCAATGAGTGGCCCTCAAGGACCCCGTTTTCTACAAGTGTTGGTCCAATACACCCTCTAGAGGCAGGGGACTCCGACAGGGCTGCTTTGCGGCCCCCGAACTGGGGCAGGGGCAGTGGGCGGCCTGTGGCCCGGGCAGGAGCCTCTCCGCGTGTGTCCCAGGGACCCATCTGCCTGTGAGCCTCGGTCACCTGGCAGGAAGCTACGATGCCCAGACCTATGCTTAGCTGTGCAGCGAGGTGTACTGCGTGGACAGGTTCCACACACACTTCAAGTAAGAGGGCGGCCTGAGTGGAAAGGTGAGAGTTTGGGCAGCTGTGCAGACAAAGAAAGCGCCCTTTGGCCTGGGCCTAAATGCTTGTGACACTCCACTGGGCCTGCCGGGCTCTGAGGGCCCTGCCCTGGGCCCCCTGCTCCCCTGCCCTTTGTTCAGTCACAGCAGAGATGGCCACACCCACTCCCTCAGTGAGGGCAGTGTTCCAACCTCCCTCAGCCCCGCCCCCTCTCCGCAGGTTACCATGGACTACAGAGGCTGCATTCTGAGGCCAGGGCGTTCCGAGAATGCCAAGGGCAGACATGATGACCTTAAATGATTTCCTCTTGTGTCAGTTTTGGTAAACTTTAGGAGCTAGGAAATGGTCCACTTGACAGAAGTGTTCAAATTTACTGGCATTTCATATATTCTCTGCTCTAACCTTGTCCTGACTCTTTCTGTATATTCTTTACTTATGTTTTTGTTTTCCTTAATCAAAGTGTGTCTTTTAAATCTTTTCAAAGAAGATTCTTTGGACTTACTAAATCACCTGAATTTTATACGTTTTCTGTTGTATTAAGTTCTGCTCATATCTTTATTTATCTTTGTTCTATGTTCTCAGGGTTTATTGTTTTCATCTTCTGATGTCAATTAAAACACTTGGTTATTCATTTTAATAAATCTTTTTACTTATAAAGATTTGAACTTTTGAAGATTCCAGCTTACTTGTACGTTTCTAAGGGTCAGGTTCTCTCCACTGTTGCCGGCCTAAGGCTTAGTTCACCATATAGCAATGTATATATTGACCTATTTTCCCCTCGACTTTCTGTGATCCACTACATCTCACCTTTCTGTGCAGACAAGCCATTTGAAATACCCTTAACTTATTTCACAGCCAATAAGGCTTTGAAATAATGTGTACTTTTTAGAGAAATCTTCTTATATAATTAGGCAGAAAATCTGACCTGCCATAGTTTTCAAAACAGCATAATTTCACTCTTCTCAATGATTAATCTGTTGTATTACACAACCTTTGTGTATTTAGCTTTATCAATGACATGATCTTTAAAAATGTTTTAGAGATCCTACCAGTCTTTGAAACATCCTCGTGCCTTGTTTCAGTTCCTGTTTTATGAATATTTTCTGCCTTGCACCCGATTATTCCTACATCTGATGGATGGCCTTGGGAATCTAATTCTGGTATTGATTGTTTTGGCTGATTGTCTCCCCTTGTAGCTGCTTTCTTCATTATTGTGTAAATTTAGATCATGAGCTCATGTTTAGCTAAACAGCTGACCTTGTAAGAGGTTTAGGTGTGAACGCTCGTAAGTTTCAGAAGAAAGACGGCAAAGATTTATTTGTGTCCCTCCAATGAGTGGCCCTCAAGGACCCCGTTTTCTACAAGTGTTGGTCCAATACTCCCTCTAGAGGCAGGGGACTCAGACAGGGCTGCTTTGCGGCCCCCGATCTGGGGCAGGGGCAGTGTGCGGCACGTGGCCCGGGCAGGAGCCTCTCCGCATGTGTCCCAGGGACCCATCTGCCTGTGAGCCTCGGTCACCTGGCAGGAAGCTACGATGCCCAGACCTATGCTTATCTGTGCAGCGAGGTGTACTGCGCGGACAGGTTCCACACACACTTCAAGTAAGAGTGCGGCCTGAGTGGAAAGGTGAGAGTTTGGGCAGCTGTGCAGACAAAGAAAGCGCCCTTTGGCCTGGGCCTAAATGCTTGTGACACTCCACTGGGCCTGCCGGGCTCTGAGGGCCATGCCCTGGGCCCCCTGCTCCCCTGCCCTTTGTTCAGTCACAGCAGAGATGGCCACACCCACTCCCTCAGTGAGGGCAGTGTTCCAACCTCCCTCAGCCCCGCCCCCTCTCCGCAGGTTACCATGGACCACAGAGGCTGCATTCTGAGGCCAGGGCGTTCCGAGAATGCCAAGGGCAGACATGATGACCTTAAATGATTTCCTCTTGTGTCAGTTTTGGTAAACTTTAGGAGCTAGGAAATGGTCCACTTGACAGAAATGTTCAAATTTACTGGCATTTCATATATTCTCTGCTCTAACATTGTCCTGACTCTTTCTGTATATTCTTTACTTATGTTTTTGTTTTCCTTAATCAAAGTGTGTCTTTTAAATCTTTTCAAAGAAGATTCTTTGGACTTACTAAATCACCTGAATTTTATACGTTTTCTGTTGTATTAAGTTCTGCTCCTATCTTTATTTAACTTTTTTCTATGTTCTCAGGGTTTATTGTTTTCATCTTCTGATGTCAATTAAAACACTTGGATATTCATTTTAATAAAACTTTTTACTTATAAAGATTTGAACTTTTGAAGATTCCAGCTTATTGTACGTTTCAAAGGGTCAGGTCCTCTCCACTGTTGCTGGCCTAAGGCTTAGTTCACCATATAGCAATGTATATATTGACCTATTTTCCCCTCGACTTTCTGTGATCCACTACATCTCACCTTTCTTTGCAGACAAGCCATTTGAAATACCCTTAACTTATTTCACAGCCAATAAGGCTTTGAAATAATGTTTATTTTTTAGAGAAATCTTCTTATATAATTAGGCAGAAAATCTGACCTGCCATAATTTTCAAAACAGCATAATTTCACTCTTCTCAATGATTAATCTGTTGTATTACACAACCTTTGTGTATTTAGCTTTATCAATGACATGTCCTTTAAAAATGTCTTAGAGATCCTACCAGTCTTTGAAAACATCCTCGTGCCTTGTTTCAGTACCAGTTTTATGTATATTTTCTGCCTTGCACCCGATTATTCCTACATCTGATGGATGGCCTTGGGAATCTAATTCTGGTATTGATTGTTTTGGCTGATTGTCTCCCCTTGTAGCTGCTTTCTTCATTATTGTGTAAATTTAGATCATGAGCTCATGTTTAGCTAAACAGCTGACCTCGTAAGAGGCTTAGGTGTGAACGCTCGTATGTTTCAGAAGAAAGACGGCCAAGATTTATTTGTGTCCCTCCAATGAGTGGCCCTCAAGTACCCCGTTTTCTACAAGTGTTGGTCCAATACTCCCTCTAGAGGCAGGGGACTCAGACAGGGCTGCTTTGCGGCCCCCGATCTGGGGCAATGGCGGTTGGCGGCCTGTGGCCCGGGCAGGAGCCTCTCCGCGTGTGTCCCAGGGACCCATCTGCCTGTGAGCCTCAGTCACCTGGCAGGAAGCTACGATGCCCAGACCTATGCTTAGCTGTGCAGCGAGGTGTACTGCGCGGACAGGTTCCACACACACTTCAAGTAAGAGTGCGGCCTGAGTGGAAAGGTGAGAGTTTGGGCAGCTGTGCAGACAAAGAAAGCGCCCTTCGGCCTGGGCCTAAATGCTTGTGACACTCCACTGGGCCTGCCGGGCTCTGAGGGCCCTGCCCTGGGCCCCCTGCTCCCCTGCCCTTTGTTCAGTCACAGCAGAGCTGGCCACACCCACTCCCTCAGTGAGGGCAGTGTTCCAACCTCCCTCAGCCCCGCCCCCTCTCCGCAGGTTACCATGGACTACAGAGGCTGCATTCTGAGGCCAGGGCGTTCCGAGAATGCCAAGGGCAGACATGATGACCTTAAATGATTTCCTCTTGTGTCACTTTTGGTAAACTTTAGGAGCTAGGAAATGGTCCCCTTGACAGAAATGTTCAAATTTACTGGCATTTCATATATTCTCTGCTCTAACATTGTCCTGACTCTTTCTGTATATTCTTTACTTATGTTTTTGTTTTCCTTAATCAAAGTGTGTCTTTTAAATCTTTTCAAAGAAGATTCTTTGGACTTACTAAATCACCTGAATTTTATACGTTTTCTGTTGTATTAAATTCTGCTCCTATCTTTATTTAACTTTTTTCTATGTTCTCAGGGTTTATTGTTTTCATCTTCTGATGTCAATTAAAACACTTGGTTATTCATTTTAATAAATCTTTTTACTTATAAAAATTTGAACTTTTGAAGATTCCAGCTTACTTGTACGTTTCTAAGGGTCAGGTCCTCTCCACTGTTGCCGGCCTAAGGCTTAGTTCACCATATAGCAATGTATATATTGACCTATTTTCCCCTCGACTTTCTGTGATCCACTACATCTCACCTTTCTTTGCAGACAAGCCATTTGAAATACCCTTAACTTATTTCACAGCCAATAAGGCTTTGAAATAATGTTTATTTTTTAGAGAAATCTTCTTATATAATTAGGCAGAAAATCTGACCTGCCATAGTTTTCAAAACAGCATAATTTCACTCTTCTCAATGATTAATCTGTTGTATTACACAACCTTTGTGTATTTAGCTTTATCAATGACATGTCCTTTAAAAATGTTTTAGAGATCCTACCAGTCTTTGAAAACATCCTCGTGCCTTGTTTCAGTTCCAGTTTTATGTATATTTTCTGCCTTGCACCCGATTATTCCTACATCTCATGGATGGCCTTGGGAATCTAATTCTGGTATTGATTGTTTTGGCTGATTGTCTCCCCTTGTAGCTGCTTTCTTCATTATTGTGTAAATTTAGATCATGAGCTCATGTTTAGCTAAACAGCTGACCTTGTAAGAGGCTTAGGTGTGAACGCTCGTAAGTTTCAGAAGAAAGACGGCAAAGATTTATTTGTGTCCCTCCAATGAGTGGCCCTCAAGGACCCCGTGTTCTACAAGTGTTGGTCCAATACACACTCTAGAGGCAGGGGACTCCGACAGGGCTGCTTTGCGGCCCCCGAACTGGGGCAGGGGCAGTGGGCGGCCTGTGGCCCGGGCAGGAGCCTCTCCGCGTGTGTCCCAGGGACCCATCTGCCTGTGAGCCTCGGTCACCTGGCAGGAAGCTACGATGCCCAGACCTATGCTTCCCTGTGCAGCGAGGTGTACTGCGCGGAGAGGTTCCACACACACTTCAAGTAAGAGGGCGGCCTGAGTGGAAAGGTGAGAGTTTGGGCAGCTGTGCAGACAAAGAAAGCGCCCTTTGGCCTGGGCCTAAATGCTTGTGACACTCCACTGGGCCTGCCGGGCTCTGAGGGCCCTGCCCTGGGCCCCCTGCTCCCCTGCCCTTTGTTCAGTCACAGCAGAGATGGCCACACCCACTCCCTCAGTGAGGGCAGTGTTCCAACCTCCCTCAGCCCCGCCCCCTCTCCGCAGGTTACCATGGACTACAGAGGCTGCATTCTGAGGCCAGGGCGTTCCGAGAATGCCAAGGGCAGACATGATGACCTTAAATGATTTCCTCTTGTGTCAGTTTTGGTAAACTTTAGGAGCTAGGAAATGGTCCACTTGACAGAAATGTTCAAATTTACTGGCATTTCATATATTCTCTGCTCTAACATTGTCCTGACTCTTTCTGTATATTCTTTACTTATGTTTTTGTTTTCCTTAATCAAAGTGTGTCTTTTAAATCTTTTCAAAGAAGATTCTTTGGACTTACTAAATCACCTGAATTTTATACGTTTTCTGTTGTATTAAGTTCTGCTCATATCTTTATTTATCTTTGTTCTATGTTCTCAGGGTTTATTGTTTTCATCTTCTGATGTCAATTAAAACACTTGGTTATTCATTTTAATAAATCTTTTTACTTATAAAGATTTGAACTTTTGAAGATTCCAGCTTACTTGTACGTTTCTAAGGGTCAGGTTCTCTCCACTGTTGCCGGCCTAAGGCTTAGTTCACCATATAGCAATGTATATATTGACCTATTTTCCCCTCGACTTTCCGTGATCCCCTACATCTCACCTTTCTTTGCAGACAAGCCATTTGAAATACCCTTAACTTATTTCACAGCCAATAAGGCTTTGAAATAATGTTTATTTTTTAGGGAAATCTTCTTATATAATTAGGCAAAAAATCTGACCTGTCATAGTTTTCAAAACAGCTTAACTTCACTCTTCTCAATGATTAATCTGTTGTATTACACAACCTTTGTGTATTTAGCTTTATCAATGACATGTCCTTTAAAAATGTTTTAGAGATCCTACCAGTCTTTGAAAACATCCTCGTGCCTTGTTTCAGTTCCAGTTTTATGTATATTTTCTGCCTTGCACCCGATTATTCCTACATCTCATGGATGGCCTTGGGAATCTAATTCTGGTATTGATTGTTTTGGCTGATTGTCTCCCCTTGTAGCTGCTTTCTTCATTATTGTGTAAATTTAGATCATGAGCTCATGTTTAGCTAAACAGCTGACCTTGTAAGAGGCTTAGGTGTGAACGCTCGTAAGTTTCAGAAGAAAGACGGCAAAGATTTATTTGTTTCCCTCCAATGAGTGGCCCTCAAGGACCCCGTTTTCTACAAGTGTTGGTCCAATACTCCCTCTAGAGGCAGGGGACTCAGACAGGGCTGCTTTGAGGCCCCCGATCTGTGGCAGGGGCTGTGACTGGCCTATGGCCCGGGCAGGAGCCTCTCCGCGTGTGTCCCAGGGACCCATCTGCCTGTGAGCCTCGGTCACCTGGCAGGAAGCTACGATGCCCAGACCTATGCTTAGCTGTGCAGCGAGGTGTACTGCGCGGACAGGTTCCACACACACTTCAAGTAAGAGGGCGGCCTGAGTGGAAAGGTGAGAGTTTGGGCAGCTGTGCAGACAAAGAAAGCGCCCTTTGGCCTGGGCCTAAATGCTTGTGACACTCCACTGGGCCTGCCGGGCTCTGAGGGCCCTGCCCTGGGCCCCCTGCTCCCCTGCCCTTTGTTCAGTCACAGCAGAGATGGCCACACCCACTCCCTCAGTGAGGGCAGTGTTCCAACCTCCCTCAGCCCCGCCCCCTCTCCGCAGGTTACCATGGACTACAGAGGCTGCATTCTGAGGCCAGGGCGTTCCGAGAATGCCAAGGGCAGACATGATGACCTTAAATGATTTCCTCTTGTGTCACTTTTGGTAAACTTTAGGAGCTAGGAAATGGTCCACTTGACAGAAATGTTCAAATTTACTGGCATTTCATATATTCTCTGCTCTAACATTGTCCTGACTCTTTCTGTATATTCTTTACTTATGTTTTTGTTTTCCTTAATCAAAGTGTGTCTTTTAAATCTTTTCAAAGAAGATTCTTTGGACTTACTAAATCACCTGAATTTTATACGTTTTCTGTTGTATTAAATTCTGCTCCTATCTTTATTTAACTTTTTTCTATGTTCTCAGGGTTTATTGTTTTCATCTTCTGATGTCAATTAAAACACTTGGTTATTCATTTTAATAAATCTTTTTACTTATAAAAATTTGAACTTTTGAAGATTCCAGCTTACTTGTACGTTTCTAAGGGTCAGGTCCTCTCCACTGTTGCCGGCCTAAGGCTTAGTTCACCATATAGCAATGTATATATTGACCTATTTTCCCCTCGACTTTCTGTGATCCACTACATCTCACCTTTCTTTGCAGACAAGCCATTTGAAATACCCTTAACTTATTTCACAGCCAATAAGGCTTTGAAATAATGTTTATTTTTTAGAGAAATCTTCTTATATAATTAGGCAGAAAATCTGACCTGCCATAGTTTTCAAAACAGCATAATTTCACTCTTCTCAATGATTAATCTGTTGTATTACACAACCTTTGTGTATTTAGCTTTATCAATGACATGTCCTTTAAAAATGTTTTAGAGATCTTACCAGTCTTTGAAAACATCCTCGTGCCTTGTTTCAGTTCCAGTTTTATGTATATTTTCTGCCTTGCACCCGATTATTCCTACATCTCATGGATGGCCTTGGGAATCTAATTCTGGTATTGATTGTTTTGGCTGATTGTCTCCCCTTGTAGCTGCTTTCTTCATTATTGTGTAAATTTAGATCATGAGCTCATGTTTAGCTAAACAGCTGACCTTGTAAGAGGCTTAGGTGTGAAAGCTCGTAAGTTTCAGAAGAAAGACGGCAAAGATTTATTTGTGTCCCTCCAATGAGTGGCCCTCAAGGACCCCGTGTTCTACAAGTGTTGGTCCAATACACACTCTAGAGGCAGGGGACTCCGACAGGGCTGCTTTGCGGCCCCCGAACTGGGGCAGGGGCAGTGGGCGGCCTGTGGCCCGGGCAGGAGCCTCTCCGCGTGTGTCCCAGGGACCCATCTGCCTGTGAGCCTCGGTCACCTGGCAGGAAGCTACGATGCCCAGACCTATGCTTCCCTGTGCAGCGAGGTGTACTGCGCGGACAGGTTCCACACACACTTCAAGTAAGAGGGCGGCCTGAGTGGAAAGGTGAGAGTTTGGGCAGCTGTGCAGACAAAGAAAGCGCCCTTTGGCCTGGGCCTAAATGCTTGTGACACTCCACTGGGCCTGCCGGGCTCTGAGGGCCCTGCCCTGGGCCCCCTGCTCCCCTGCCCTTTGTTCAGTCACAGCAGAGATGGCCACACCCACTCCCTCAGTGAGGGCAGTGTTCCAACCTCCCTCAGCCCCGCCCCCTCTCCGCAGGTTACCATGGACTACAGAGGCTGCATTCTGAGGCCAGGGCGTTCCGAGAATGCCAAGGGCAGACATGATGACCTTAAATGATTTCCTCTTGTGTCAGTTTTGGTAAACTTTAGGAGCTAGGAAATGGTCCACTTGACAGAAATGTTCAAATTTACTGGCATTTCATATATTCTCTGCTCTAACATTGTCCTGACTATTTCTGTATATTCTTTACTTATGTTTTTGTTTTCCTTAATCAAAGTGTGTCTTTTAAATCTTTTCAAAGAAGATTCTTTGGACTTACTAAATCACCTGAATTTTATACGTTTTCTGTTGTATTAAGTTCTGCTCATATCTTTATTTATCTTTGTTCTATGTTCTCAGGGTTTATTGTTTTCATCTTCTGATGTCAATTAAAACACTTGGTTATTCATTTTAATAAATCTTTTTACTTATAAAGATTTGAACTTTTGAAGATTCCAGCTTACTTGTACGTTTCTAAGGGTCAGGTTCTCTCCACTGTTGCCGGCCTAAGGCTTAGTTCACCATATAGCAATGTATATATTGACCTATTTTCCCCTCGACTTTCCGTGATCCCCTACATCTCACCTTTCTTTGCAGACAAGCCATTTGAAATACCCTTAACTTATTTCACAGCCAATAAGGCTTTGAAATAATGTTTATTTTTTAGGGAAATCTTCTTATATAATTAGGCAAAAAATCTGACCTGTCATAGTTTTCAAAACAGCTTAACTTCACTCTTCTCAATGATTAATCTGTTGTATTACACAACCTTTGTGTATTTAGCTTTATCAATGACATGTCCTTTAAAAATGTTTTAGAGATCCTACAGTCTTTGAAAACATCCTCGTGCCTTGTTTCAGTTCCAGTTTTATGTATATTTTCTGCCTTGCACCCGATTATTCCTACATCTCATGGATGGCCTTGGGAATCTAATTCTGGTATTGATTGTTTTGGCTGATTGTCTCCCCTTGTAGCTGCTTTCTTCATTATTGTGTAAATTTAGATCATGAGCTCATGTTTAGCTAAACAGCTGACCTTGTAAGAGGCTTAGGTGTGAACGCTCGTAAGTTTCAGAAGAAAGACGGCAAAGATTTATTTGTTTCCCTCCAATGAGTGGCCCTCAAGGACCCCGTTTTCTACAAGTGTTGGTCCAATACTCCCTCTAGAGGCAGGGGACTCAGACAGGGCTGCTTTGAGGCCCCCGATCTGTGGCAGGGGCTGTGACTGGCCTATGGCCCGGGCAGGAGCCTCTCCGCGTGTGTCCCAGGGACCCATCTGCCTGTGAGCCTCGGTCACCTGGCAGGAAGCTACGATGCCCAGACCTATGCTTAGCTGTGCAGCGAGGTGTACTGCGCGGACAGGTTCCACACACACTTCAAGTAAGAGGGCGGCCTGAGTGGAAAGGTGAGAGTTTGGGCAGCTGTGCAGACAAAGAAAGCGCCCTTTGGCCTGGGCCTAAATGCTTGTGACACTCCACTGGGCCTGCCGGGCTCTGAGGGCCCTGCCCTGGGCCCCCTGCTCCCCTGCCCTTTGTTCAGTCACAGCAGAGATGGCCACACCCACTCCCTCAGTGAGGGCAGTGTTCCAACCTCCCTCAGCCCCGCCCCCTCTCCGCAGGTTACCATGGACTACAGAGGCTGCATTCTGAGGCCAGGGCGTTCCGAGAATGCCAAGGGCAGACATGATGACCTTAAATGATTTCCTCTTGTGTCACTTTTGGTAAACTTTAGGAGCTAGGAAATGGTCCACTTGACAGAAATGTTCAAATTTACTGGCATTTCATATATTCTCTGCTCTAACATTGTCCTGACTCTTTCTGTATATTCTTTACTTATGTTTTTGTTTTCCTTAATCAAAGTGTGTCTTTTAAATCTTTTCAAAGAAGATTCTTTGGACTTACTAAATCACCTGAATTTTATACGTTTTCTGTTGTATTAAATTCTGCTCCTATCTTTATTTAACTTTTTTCTATGTTCTCAGGGTTTATTGTTTTCATCTTCTGATGTCAATTAAAACACTTGGTTATTCATTTTAATAAATCTTTTTACTTATAAAAATTTGAACTTTTGAAGATTCCAGCTTACTTGTACGTTTCTAAGGGTCAGGTCCTCTCCACTGTTGCCGGCCTAAGGCTTAGTTCACCATATAGCAATGTATATATTGACCTATTTTCCCCTCGACTTTCTGTGATCCACTACATCTCACCTTTCTTTGCAGACAAGCCATTTGAAATACCCTTAACTTATTTCACAGCCAATAAGGCTTTGAAATAATGTTTATTTTTTAGAGAAATCTTCTTATATAATTAGGCAGAAAATCTGACCTGCCATAGTTTTCAAAACAGCATAATTTCACTCTTCTCAATGATTAATCTGTTGTATTACACAACCTTTGTGTATTTAGCTTTATCAATGACATGTCCTTTAAAAATGTTTTAGAGATCCTACCAGTCTTTGAAAACATCCTCGTGCCTTGTTTCAGTTCCAGTTTTATGTATATTTTCTGCCTTGCACCCGATTATTCCTACATCTCATGGATGGCCTTGGGAATCTAATTCTGGTATTGATTGTTTTGGCTGATTGTCTCCCCTTGTAGCTGCTTTCTTCATTATTGTGTAAATTTAGATCATGAGCTCATGTTTAGCTAAACAGCTGACCTTGTAAGAGGCTTAGGTGTGAACGCTCGTAAGTTTCAGAAGAAAGACGGCAAAGATTTATTTGTGTCCCTCCAATGAGTGGCCCTCAAGGACCCCGTGTTCTACAAGTGTTGGTCCAATACACACTCTAGAGGCAGGGGACTCCGACAGGGCTGCTTTGCGGCCCCCGAACTGGGGCAGGGGCAGTGGGCGGCCTGTGGCCCGGGCAGGAGCCTCTCCGCGTGTGTCCCAGGGACCCATCTGCCTGTGAGCCTCGGTCACCTGGCAGGAAGCTACGATGCCCAGACCTATGCTTCCCTGTGCAGCGAGGTGTACTGCGCGGACAGGTTCCACACACACTTCAAGTAAGAGGGCGGCCTGAGTGGAAAGGTGAGAGTTTGGGCAGCTGTGCAGACAAAGAAAGCGCCCTTTGGCCTGGGCCTAAATGCTTGTGACACTCCACTGGGCCTGCCGGGCTCTGAGGGCCCTGCCCTGGGCCCCCTGCTCCCCTGCCCTTTGTTCAGTCACAGCAGAGATGGCCACACCCACTCCCTCAGTGAGGGCAGTGTTCCAACCTCCCTCAGCCCCGCCCCCTCTCCGCAGGTTACCATGGACTACAGAGGCTGCATTCTGAGGCCAGGGCGTTCCGAGAATGCCAAGGGCAGACATGATGACCTTAAATGATTTCCTCTTGTGTCACTTTTGGTAAACTTTAGGAGCTAGGAAATGGTCCACTTGACAGAAATGTTCAAATTTACTGGCATTTCATATATTCTCTGCTCTAACATTGTCCTGACTCTTTCTGTATATTCTTTACTTATGTTTTTGTTTTCCTTAATCAAAGTGTGTCTTTTAAATCTTTTCAAAGAAGATTCTTTGGACTTACTAAATCACCTGAATTTTATACGTTTTCTGTTGTATTAAATTCTGCTCCTATCTTTATTTAACTTTTTTCTATGTTCTCAGGGTTTATTGTTTTCATCTTCTGATGTCAATTAAAACACTTGGTTATTCATTTTAATAAATCTTTTTACTTATAAAAATTTGAACTTTTGAAGATTCCAGCTTACTTGTACGTTTCTAAGGGTCAGGTCCTCTCCACTGTTGCCGGCCTAAGGCTTAGTTCACCATATAGCAATGTATATATTAACCTATTTTCCCCTCGACTTTCTGTGATCCACTACATCTCACCTTTCTTTGCAGACAAGCCATTTGAAATACCCTTAACTTATTTCACAGCCAATAAGGCTTTGAAATAATGTTTATTTTTTAGAGAAATCTTCTTATATACTTAGGCAGAAAATCTGACCTGCCATAGTTTTCAAAACAGCATAATTTCACTCTTCTCAATGATTAATCTGTTGTATTACACAACCATTGTGTATTTAGCTTTATCAATGACATGTCCTTTAAAAATGTTTTAGAGATCCTACCAGTCTTTGAAAACATCCTCGTGCCTTGTTTCAGTTCCAGTTTTATGTATATTTTCTGCCTTCCACCCGATTATTCCTACATCTGATGGATGGCCTTGGGAATCTAATTCTGGTATTGATTGTTTTGGCTGATTGTCTCCCCTTGTAGCTGCTTTCTTCATTATTGTGTAAATTTAGATCATGAGCTCATGTTTAGCTAAACAGCTGACCTTGTAAGAGGCTTAGGTGTGAACGCTCGTAAGTTTCAGAAGAAAGACGGCAAAGATTTATTTGTGTCCCTCCAATGAGTGGCCCTCAAGGACCCCGTGTTCTACAAGTGTTGGTCCAATACACACTGTAGAGGCAGGGGACTCCGACAGGGCTGCTTTGCGGCCCACGAACTGGGGCAGGGGCAGTGGGCGGCCTGTGGCCCGGGCAGGAGCCTCTACGCGTGTGTCCCAGGGACCCATCTGCCTGTGAGCCTCGGTCACCTGGCAGGAAGCTACGATGCCCAGACCTATGGTTAGCTGTGCAGCGAGGTGTACTGCGCGGACAGGTTCCACACACACTTCAAGTAAGAGGGCGGCCTGAGTGGAAAGGTGAGAGTTTGGGCAGCTGTGCAGACAAAGAAAGCGCCCTTTGGCCTGGGCCTAAATGCTTGTGACACTCCACTGGGCCTGCCGGGCTCTGAGGGCCCTGCCCTGGGCCCCCTGCTCCCCTGCCCTTTGTTCAGTCACAGCAGAGATGGCCACACCCACTCCCTCAGTGAGGGCAGTGTTCCAACCTCCCTCAGCCCCGCCCCCTCTCCGCAGGTTACCATGGACTACAGAGGCTGCATTCTGAGGCCAGGGCGTTCCGAGAATGCCAAGGGCAGACATGATGACCTTAAATGATTTCCTCTTGTGTCAGTTTTGGTAAACTTTAGGAGCTAGGAAATGGTCCACTTGACAGAAATGTTCAAATTTACTGGCATTTCATATATTCTCTGCTCTAACATTGTCCTGACTCTTTCTGTATATTCTTTACTTATGTTTTTGTTTTCCTTAATCAAAGTGTGTCTTTTAAATCTTTTCAAAGAAGATTCTTTGGACTTACTAAATCACCTGAATTTTATACGTTTTCTGTTGTATTAAGTTCTGCTCATATCTTTATTTATCTTTGTTCTATGTTCTCAGGGTTTATTGTTTTCATCTTCTGATGTCAATTAAAACACTTGGTTATTCATTTTAATAAATCTTTTTACTTATAAAGATTTGAACTTTTGAAGATTCCAGCTTACTTGTACGTTTCTAAGGGTCAGGTTCTCTCCACTGTTGCCGGCCTAAGGCTTAGTTCACCATATAGCAATGTATATATTGACCTATTTTCCCCTCGACTTTCCGTGATCCCCTACATCTCACCTTTCTTTGCAGACAAGCCATTTGAAATACCCTTAACTTATTTCACAGCCAATAAGGCTTTGAAATAATGTTTATTTTTTAGGGAAATCTTCTTATATAATTAGGCAAAAAATCTGACCTGTCATAGTTTTCAAAACAGCTTAACTTCACTCTTCTCAATGATTAATCTGTTGTATTACACAACCTTTGTGTATTTAGCTTTATCAATGACATGTCCTTTAAAAATGTTTTAGAGATCCTACCAGTCTTTGAAAACATCCTCGTGCCTTGTTTCAGTTCCAGTTTTATGTATATTTTCTGCCTTGCACCCGATTATTCCTACATCTGATGGATGGCCTTGGGAATCTAATTCTGGTATTGATTGTTTTGGCTGATTGTCTCCCCTTGTAGCTGCTTTCTTCATTATTGTGTAAATTTAGATCATGAGCTCATGTTTAGCTAAACAGCTGACCTTGTAAGAGGCTTAGGTGTGAACGCTCGTAAGTTTCAGAAGAAAGACGGCAAAGATTTATTTGTGTCCCTCCAATGAGTGGCCCTCAAGGACCCCGTGTTCTACAAGTGTTGGTCCAATACACCCTCTAGAGGCAGGGGACTCCGACAGGGCTGCTTTGCGGCCCCCGAACTGGGGCAGGGGCAGTGGGCGGCCTGTGGCCCGGGCAGGAGCCTCTCCGCGTGTGTCCCAGGGACCCATCTGCCTGTGAGCCTCGGTCACCTGGCAGGAAGCTACGATGCCCAGACCTATGCTTAGCTGTGCAGCGAGGTGTACTGCGCGGACAGGTTCCACACACACTTCAAGTAAGAGGGCGGCCTGAGTGGAAAGGTGAGAGTTTGGGCAGCTGTGCAGACAAAGAAAGCGCCCTTTGGCCTGGGCCTAAATGCTTGTGACACTCCACTGGGCCTGCCGGGCTCTGAGGGCCCTGCCCTGGGCCCCCTGCTCCCCTGCCCTTTGTTCAGTCACAGCAGAGATGGCCACACCCACTCCCTCAGTGAGGGCAGTGTTCCAACCTCCCTCAGCCCCGCCCCCTCTCCGCAGGTTACCATGGACTACAGAGGCTGCATTCTGAGGCCAGGGCGTTCCGAGAATGCCAAGGGCAGACATGATGACCTTAAATGATTTCCTCTTGTGTCAGTTTTGGTAAACTTTAGGAGCTAGGAAATGGTCCACTTGACAGAAATGTTCAAATTTACTGGCATTTCATATATTCTCTGCTCTAACATTGTCCTGACTCTTTCTGTATATTCTTTACTTATGTTTTTGTTTTCCTTAATCAAAGTGTGTCTTTTAAATCTTTTCAAAGAAGATTCTTTGGACTTACTAAATCACCTGAATTTTATACGTTTTCTGTTGTATTAAATTCTGCTCCTATCTTTATTTAACTTTTTTCTATGTTCTCAGGGTTTATTGTTTTCATCTTCTGATGTCAATTAAAACACTTGGTTATTCATTTTAATAAATCTTTTTACTTATAAAAATTTGAACTTTTGAAGATTCCAGCTTACTTGTACGTTTCTAAGGGTCAGGTCCTCTCCACTGTTGCCGGCCTAAGGCTTAGTTCACCATATAGCAATGTATATATTAACCTATTTTCCCCTCGACTTTCTGTGATCCACTACATCTCACCTTTCTTTGCAGACAAGCCATTTGAAATACCCTTAACTTATTTCACAGCCAATAAGGCTTTGAAATAATGTTTATTTTTTAGAGAAATCTTCTTATATACTTAGGCAGAAAATCTGACCTGCCATAGTTTTCAAAACAGCATAATTTCACTCTTCTCAATGATTAATCTGTTGTATTACACAACCATTGTGTATTTAGCTTTATCAATGACATGTCCTTTAAAAATGTTTTAGAGATCCTACCAGTCTTTGAAAACATCCTCGTGCCTTGTTTCAGTTCCAGTTTTATGTATATTTTCTGCCTTCCACCCGATTATTCCTACATCTGATGGATGGCCTTGGGAATCTAATTCTGGTATTGATTGTTTTGGCTGATTGTCTCCCCTTGTAGCTGCTTTCTTCATTATTGTGTAAATTTAGATCATGAGCTCATGTTTAGCTAAACAGCTGACCTTGTAAGAGGCTTAGGTGTGAACGCTCGTAAGTTTCAGAAGAAAGACGGCAAAGATTTATTTGTTTCCCTCCAATGAGTGGCCCTCAAGGACCCCGTGTTCTACAAGTGTTGGTCCAATACACACTGTAGAGGCAGGGGACTCCGACAGGGCTGCTTTGCGGCCCACGAACTGGGGCAGGGGCAGTGGGCGGCCTGTGGCCCGGGCAGGAGCCTCTCCGCGTGTGTCCCAGGGACCCATCTGCCTGTGAGCCTCGGTCACCTGGCAGGAAGCTACGATGCCCAGACCTATGGTTAGCTGTGCAGCGAGGTGTACTGCGCGGACAGGTTCCACACACACTTCAAGTAAGAGGGCGGCCTGAGTGGAAAGGTGAGAGTTTGGGCAGCTGTGCAGACAAAGAAAGCGCCCTTTGGCCTGGGCCTAAATGCTTGTGACACTCCACTGGGCCTGCCGGGCTCTGAGGGCCCTGCCCTGGGCCCCCTGCTCCCCTGCCCTTTGTTCAGTCACAGCAGAGATGGCCACACCCACTCCCTCAGTGAGGGCAGTGTTCCAACCTCCCTCAGCCCCGCCCCCTCTCCGCAGGTTACCATGGACTACAGAGGCTGCATTCTGAGGCCAGGGCGTTCCGAGAATGCCAAGGGCAGACATGATGACCTTAAATGATTTCCTCTTGTGTCAGTTTTGGTAAACTTTAGGAGCTAGGAAATGGTCCACTTGACAGAAATGTTCAAATTTACTGGCATTTCATATATTCTCTGCTCTAACATTGTCCTGACTCTTTCTGTATATTCTTTACTTATGTTTTTGTTTTCCTTAATCAAAGTGTGTCTTTTAAATCTTTTCAAAGAAGATTCTTTGGACTTACTAAATCACCTGAATTTTATACGTTTTCTGTTGTATTAAGTTCTGCTCATATCTTTATTTATCTTTGTTCTATGTTCTCAGGGTTTATTGTTTTCATCTTCTGATGTCAATTAAAACACTTGGTTATTCATTTTAATAAATCTTTTTACTTATAAAGATTTGAACTTTTGAAGATTCCAGCTTACTTGTACGTTTCAAAGGGTCAGGTTCTCTCCACTGTTGCCGGCCTAAGGCTTAGTTCACCATATAGCAATGTATATATTGACCTATTTTCCCCTCGACTTTCCGTGATCCCCTACATCTCACCTTTCTTTGCAGACAAGCCATTTGAAACACCCTTAACTTATTTCACAGCCAATAAGGCTTTGAAATAATGTTTATTTTTTAGGGAAATCTTCTTATATAATTAGGCAAAAAATCTGACCTGTCATAGTTTTCAAAACAGCTTAACTTCACTCTTCTCAATGATTAATCTGTTGTATTACACAACCTTTGTGTATTTAGCTTTATCAATGACATGTCCTTTAAAAATGTTTTAGAGATCCTACCAGTCTTTGAAAACATCCTCGTGCCTTGTTTCAGTTCCAGTTTTATGTATATTTTCTGCCTTGCATCCGATTATTCCTACATCTGATGGATGGCCTTGGGAATCTAATTCTGGTATTGATTGTTTTGGCTGATTGTCTCCCCTTGTAGCTGCTTTCTTCATTATTTTGTTAATTTAGATCATGAGCTCATGTTTAGCTAAACAGCTGACCTTGTAAGAGGCTTAGGTGTGAACGCTCGTAAGTTTCAGAAGAAAGACGGCAAAGATTTATTTGTTTCCCTCCAATGAGTGGCCCTCAAGGACCCCGTTTTCTACAAGTGTTGGTCCAATACTCCCTCTAGAGGCAGGGGACTCAGACAGGGCTTCTTTGAGGCCCCCGATCTGTGGCAGGGGCTGTGAGTGGCCGATGGCCCGGGCAGGAGCCTCTCCGCGTGTGTCCCAGGGACCCATCTGCCTGTGAGCCTCGGTCACCTGGCAGGAAGCTACGATGCCCAGACCTATGCTTAGCTGTGCAGCGAGGTGTACTGCGCGGACAGGTTCCACACACACTTCAAGTAAGAGGGCGGCCTGAGTGGAAAGGTGAGAGTTTGGGCAGCTGTGCAGACAAAGAAAGTGCCCTTTGTCCTGGGCCTAAATGCTTGTGACACTCCACTGGGCCTGCCGGGCTTTGAGGGCCCTGCCCTGGGCCCCCTGCTCCCCTGCCCTTTGTTCAGTCACAGCAGAGATGGCCACACCCACTCCCTCAGTGAGGGCAGTGTTCCAACCTCCCTCAGCCCCGCCCCCTCTCCGCAGGTTACCATGGACTACAGAGGCTGCATTCTGAGGCCAGGGCGTTCCGAGAATGCCAAGGGCAGACATGATGACCTTAAATGATTTCCTCTTGTGTCAGTTTTGGTAAACTTTAGGAGCTAGGAAATGGTCCACTTGACAGAAATGTTCAAATTTACTGGCATTTCATATATTCTCTGCTCTAACATTGTCCTGACTCTTTCTGTATATTCTTTACTTATGTTTTTGTTTTCCTTAATCAAAGTGTGTCTTTTAAATCTTTTCAAAGAAGATTCTTTGGACTTACTAAATCACCTGAATTTTATACGTTTTCTGTTGTATTAAGTTCTGCTCCTATCTTTATTTAACTTTTTTCTATGTTCTCAGGGTTTATTCTTTTCATCTTCTGATGTCAATTAAAACACTTGGTTATTCATTTTAATAAATCTTTTTACTTATAAAAATTTGAACTTTTGAAGATTCCAGCTTACTTGTACGTTTCAAAGGGTCAAGTCCTCTCCACTGTTGCCGGCCTAAGGCTTAGTTCACCATACAGCAATGTATATATTGACCTATTTTGCCCTCGACTTTCTGTGATTTCCTACATCTCACCTTTCTTTGCAGACAAGCCATTTGAAATACCCTTAACTTATTTCACAGCCAAGAAGTCTTTGAAATAATGTGTATTTTTTAGAGAAATCTTCTTATATAATTAGGCAGAAAATCTGACCTGCCATAGTTTTCAAAACAGCATAATTTCACTCTTCTCAATGATTAATCTGTTGTATTACACAACCTTTGTGTATTTAGCTTTATCAATGACATGTCCTTAAAAAATGTTTTAGAGATCCTACCAGTCTTTGAAAACATCCTCGTGCCTTGTTTCAGTTCCAGTTTTATGTATATTTTCTGCCTTGCACCCGATTATTCCTACATCTGATGGATGGCCTTGGGAATCTAATTCTGGTATTGATTGTTTTGGCTGATTGTCTCCACTTGTAGCTGCTTTCTTCATTATTGTGTAAAGTTCGATCATGAGCTCATGTTTAGCTAAACAGCTGACCTTGTAAGAGGTTTAGGTGTGAACGCTCGTAAGTTTCAGAAGAAAGACGGCAAAGATTTATTTGTTTCCCTCCAATGAGTGGCCCTCAAGGACACCGTTTTCTACAAGTGTTGGTCCAATACTCCCTCTAGAGGCAAGGGACTCAGAGAGGGCTGCTTTGCTGCCCCTGATCTGGGGCAGGGGCAGTGTGCGGCACGTGGCCCGGGCAGGAGCCTCTCCGCGTGTATCCCAGGGACCCTTCTGCCTGTGAGCCTCGGTCACCTGGCAGGAAGCTACGATGCCCAGACCTATGCTTAGCTGTGCAGCGAGGTGTACTGCGCGGACAGGTTCCACACACACTTCAAGTAAGAGGGCGGCCTGAGTGGAAAGGTGAGAGTTTGGGCAGCTGTGCAGACAAAGAAAGCACACTTTGGCCTGGGCCTAAATGCTTGTGACACTCCACTGGGCCTGCCGGGCTCTGAGGGCCCTGCCCTGGGCCCCCTGCTCCCCTGCCCTTTGTTCAGTCACAGCAGAGATGGCCACACCCACTCCCTCAGTGAGGGCAGTGTTCCAACCTCCCTCAGCCCCGCCCCCTCTCCGCAGGTTACCATGGACTACAGAGGCTGCATTCTGAGGCCAGGGCGTTCCGAGAATGCCAAGGGCAGACATGATGACCTTAAATGATTTCCTCTTGTGTCAGTTTTGGTAAACTTTAGGAGCTAGGAAATGGTCCACTTGACAGAAATGTTCAAATTTACTGGCATTTCATATATTCTCTGCTCTAACATTGTCCTGACTCTTTCTGTATATTCTTTACTTATGTTTTTGTTTTCCTTAATCAAAGTGTGTCTTTTAAATCTTTTCAAAGAAGATTCTTTGGACTTACTAAATCACCTGAATTTTATACGTTTTCTGTTGTATTAAGTTCTGCTCCTATCTTTATTTAACTTTTTTCTATGTTCTCAGGGTTTATTGTTTTCATCTTCTGATGTCAATTAAAACACTTGGTTATTCATTTTAATAAAACATTTTACTTATAAAAATTTGAACTTTTGAAGATTCCAGCTTACTTGTACGTTTCAAAGGGTCATGTCCTCTCCACTGTTGCCGGCCTAAGGCTTAGTTCACCATATAGCAATGTATATATTGACCTATTTTCCCCTCGACTTTCTGTGATCCACTACATCTCACCTTTCTGTGCAGACAAGCCATTTGAAATACCCTTAACTTATTTCACAGCCAATAAGGCTTTGAAATAATGTGTATTTTTTAGAGAAATCTTCTTATATAATTAGGCAGAAAATCTGACCTGCCATAGTTTTCGAAACAGCATAATTTCACTCTTCTCAATGATTAATCTGTTGTATTACACAACCTTTGTGTATTTAGCTTTATCAATGACATGATCTTTAAAAATGTTTTAGAGATCCTACCAGTCTTTGAAAACATCCTCGTGCCTTGTTTCAGTTCCAGTTTTATGTATATTTTCTGCCTTGCACCCGATTATTCCTACATCTGATGGATGGCCTTGGGAATCTAATTCTGGTATTGATTGTTTTGGCTGATTGTCTCCCCTTATAGCTGCTTTCTTCATTATTGTGTAAATTTAGGTCATGAGCTCATGTTTAGCTAAACAGCTGACCTTGTAAGAGGCTTAGGTGTGAACGCTCGTAAGTTTCAGCAGAAAGTCGGCAAAGATTTCTTTGTGTCCCTCAATGAGTGGCCCTCAAGGACCCCGTTTTCTACAAGTGTTGGTCCAATACTCCCTCTAGAGGCAGGGGACTCCGACAGGGCTGCATTTCGGCCCCCGATCTGGGGCAGGGGCAGTGGGCGGCGTGTGGCCCGGGCAGGAGCCTCTCCACGTGTGTCCCAGGGAACCATCTGCCTGTGAGCCTCGGTCACCTGGCAGGAAGCTACGATGCCCAGACCTATGCTTAGCTGTGCAGCGAGGTGTACTGCGCGGACAGGTTCCACACACACTTCAAGTAAGAGGGCGGCCTGAGTGGAAAGGTGAGAGTTTGGGCAGCTGTGCAGACAAAGAAAGCGCCCTTTGGCCTGGGCCTAAATGCTTGTGACACTCCACTGGGCCTGCCGGGCTCTGAGGGCCCTGCCCTGGGCCCCCTGCTCCCCTGCCCTTTGTTCAGTCACAGCAGAGATGGCCACACCCACTCCCTCAGTGAGGGCAGTGTTCCAACCTCCCTCAGCCCCGCCCCCTCTCCGCAGGTTACCATGGACTACAGAGGCTGCATTCTGAGGCCAGGGCATTCCGAGAATGCCAAGGGCAGACATGATGACCTTAAATGATTTCCTCTTGTGTCAGTTTTGGTAAACTTTAGGAGCTAGGAAATGGTCCACTTGACAGAAATGTTCAAATTTACTGGCATTTCATATATTCTCTGCTCTAACATTGTCCTGACTCTTTCTGTATATTCTTTACTTATGTTTTTGTTTTCCTTAATCAAAGTGTGTCTTTTAAATCTTTTCAAAGAAGATTCTTTGGACTTACTAAATCACCTGAATTTTATACGTTTTCTGTTGTATTAAGTTCTGCTCCTATCTTTATTTAACTTTTTTCTATGTTCTCAGGGTTTATTGTTTTCATCTTCTGATGTCAATTAAAACACTTGGTTATTCATTTTAATAAATCTTTTTACTTATAAAGATTTGAACTTTTGAAGATTCCAGCTTACTTGTACGTTTCAAAGGGTCAGGTCCTCTCCACTGTTGCCTGCCTAAGGCTTAGTTTACCATATAGCAATGTATATATTGACCTATTTTCCCCTCGACTTTCTGTGATCCACTACATCTCACCTTTCTTTGCAGACAAGCCATTTGAAATACCCTTAACTTATTTCACAGCCAATAAGGCTTTGAAATAATGTGTATTTTTTAGAGAAATCTTCTTATATAATTAGGCAGAAAATCTGACCTGCCATAGTTTTCAAAACAGCATAATTTCACTCTTCTCAATGATTAATCTGTTGTATTACACAACCTTTGTGTATTTAGCTTTATCAATGACATGATCTTTAAAAATGTTTTAGAGATCCTACCAGTCTTTGAAACATCCTCGTGCCTTGTTTCAGTTCCAGTTTTATGTATATTTTCTGCCTTGCACCCGATTATTCCTACATCTGATGGATGGCCTTGGGAATCTAATTCTGGTATTGATTGTTTTGGCTGATTGTCTCCCCTTGTAGCTGCTTTCTTCATTATTGTGTAAATTTAGATCATGAGCTCATGTTTAGCTAAACAGCTGACCTTGTAAGAGGCTTAGGTGTGAACGCTCGTAAGTTTCAGCAGAAAGACGGCAAAGATTTATTTGTGTCCCTCCAATGAGTGGCCCTCAAGGACCCCGTGTTCTACAAGTGTTGGTCCAATACTCCCTCTAGAGGCAGGGGACTCCGATAGGGCTGCATTGCGACCCCCGATCTGGGGCAGGGGCAGTGGGCGGCGTGTGGCCCGGGCAGGAGCCTCTCCACGTGTGTCCCAGGGAACCATCTGCCTGTGAGCCTCGGTCACCTGGCAGGAAGCTACGATGCCCAGACTTATGCTTAGCTGTGCAGCGAGGTGTACTGCGCAGACAGGTTCCACACACACTTCAAGTAAGAGGGCGGCCTGAGTGGAAAGGTGAGAGTTTGGGCAGCTGTGCAGACAAAGAAAGCGCCCTTTGGCCTGGGCCTAAATGCTTGTGACACTCCACTGGGCCTGCCGGGCTCTGAGGGCCCTGCCCTGGGCCCCCTGCTCCCCTGCCCTTTGTTCAGTCACAGCAGAGATGGCCACACCCACTCCCTCAGTGAGGGCAGTGTTCCAACCTCCCTCAGCCCCGCCCCCTCTCCGCAGGTTACCATGGACTACAGAGGCTGCATTCTGATTCCAGGGCGTTCCAAGAATGCCAAGGGCAGACATGATGACCTTAAATGATTTCCTCTTGTGTCAGTTTTGGTAAACTTTAGGAGCTAGGAAATGGTCCACTTGACAGAAATGTTCAAATTTACTGGCATTTCATATATTCTCTGCTCTAACATTGTCCTGACTCTTTCTGTATATTCTTTACTTATGTTTTTGTTTTCCTTAATCAAAGTGTGTCTTTTAAATCTTTTCAAAGAAGATTCTTTGGACTTACTAAATCACCTGAATTTTATACGTTTTCTGTTGTATTAAGTTCTGCTCCTATCTTTATTTAACTTTTTTCTATGTTCTCAGGGTTTATTGTTTTCATCTTCTGATGTCAATTAAAACACTTGGTTATTCATTTTAATAAATCTTTTTACTTATAAAGATTTGAACTTTTGAAGATTCCAGCTTACTTGTACGTTTCTAAGGGTCAGGTTCTCTCCACTGTTGCCGGCCTAAGGCTTAGTTCACCATATAGCAATGTATATATTGACCTATTTTCCCCTCGACTTTCTGTGATCCACTACATCTCACCTTTCTTTGCAGACAAGCCATTTGAAATACCCTTAACTTATTTCACAGCCAATAAGGCTTTGAAATAATGTTTATTTTTTAGAGAAATCTTTTTATATAATTAGGCAGAAAATCTGACCTGCCATAGTTTTCAAAACAGCATAATTTCACTCTTCTCAATGATTAATCTGTTGTATTACACCATTGTATATTTAGCTTTATCAATGACATGTCCTTTAAAAATGTTTTAGAGATCCTACCAGTCTTTGAAAACATCCCCGTGCCTTGTTTCAGATCCAGTTTTATGTATATTTTCTGCCTTGCACCCGATTATTCCTACATCTGATGGATGGCCTTGGGAATCTAATTCTGGTATTGATTGTTTTGGCTGATTGTCTCCCCTTGTAGCTGCTTTCTTCATTATTGTGTAAATTTAGATCATGAGCTCATGTTTAGCTAAACAGCTGACCTTGTAAGAGGCTTAGTTGTGAACGCTCGTAAGTTTCAGAAGAAAGACGGCAAAGATTTATTTGTTTCCCTCCAATGAGTGGCCCTCAAGGACCCCGTGTTCTACAAGTGTTGGTCCAATACACCCTCTAGAGGCAGGGGACTCAGACAGGGCTGCTTTGCGGCCCCCGAACTGGGGCAGGGGCAGTGGGCGGCCTGTAGCCCGGGCAGGAGCCTCTCCGCGTGTGTCCCAGGGACCCATCTGCCTGTGAGCCTCGGTCACCTGGCAGGAAGCTACGATGCCCAGACCTATGCTTAGCTGTGCAGCGAGGTGTACTGGGCGGACAGGTTCCAAACAAACTTCAAGTAAGAGGGCGGCCTGAGTGGAAAGGTGAGAGTTTGGGCAGCTGTGCAGACAAAGAAAGCGCCCTTTGGCCTGGGCCTAAATGCTTGTGACACTCCACTGGGCCTGCCGGGCTCTGAGGGCCCTGCCCTGGGCCCCCTGCTCCCCTGCCCTTTGTTCAGTCAGAGCAGAGATGGCCACACCCACTCCCTCAGTGAGGGCAGTGTTCCAAACTCCCTCAGCCCCGCCCCCTCTCCGCAGGTTACCATGGACTACAGAGGCTGCATTCTGAGGCCAGGGCGTTCCGAGAATGCCAAGGGCAGACATGATGACCTTAAATGATTTCCTCTTGTGTCAGTTTTGGTAAACTTTAGGAGCTAGGAAATGGTCCACTTGACAGAAATGTTCAAATTTACTGGCATTTCATATATGCTCTGCTCTAACATT
Organism: Mesoplodon mirus; assembly: GCF_964341445.2. Classification (NCBI taxonomy): domain Eukaryota; kingdom Metazoa; phylum Chordata; class Mammalia; order Artiodactyla; family Ziphiidae; genus Mesoplodon; species Mesoplodon mirus. The sequence goes on along the minus strand of NC_138976.1, from coordinate 142,743,108 downwards.
GTCCTGACTCTTTCTGTATATTCTTTACTTATGTTTTTGTTTTCCTTAATCAAAGTGTGGCTTTTAAATCTTTTCAAAGAAGATTCTTTGGACTTACTAAATCACCTGAATTTTATACGTTTTCTGTTGTATTAAGTTCTGCTCCTATCTTTATTTAACTTTTTTCTATGTTCTCAGGGTTTATTGTTTTCATCTTCTGATGTCAATTAAAACACTTGGTTATTCATTTTAATAAATCTTTTTACTTATAAAGATTTGAACTTTTGAAGATTCCAGCTTACTTGTACGTTTCAAAGGGTCAGGTCCTCTCCACTGTTGCCTGCCTAAGGCTTAGTTTACCATATAGCAATGTATATATTGACCTATTTTCCCCTCGACTTTCTGTGATCCACTACATCTCACCTTTCTTTGCAGAGAAGCCATTTGAAATACCCTTAACTTATTTCACAGCCAATAAGGCTTTGAAATAATGTGTATTTTTTAGAGAAATCTTCTTATATAATTAGGCAGAAAATCTGACCTGCCATAGTTTTCAAAACAGCATAATTTCACTCTTCTCAATGATTAATCTGTTGTATTACACAACCTTTGTGTATTTAGCTTTATCAATGACATGTCCTTTAAAAATGTTTTAGAGATCCTACCAGTCTTTGAAAACATCCTCGTGCCTTGTTTCAGTTCCAGTTTTATGTATATTTTCTGCCTTGCACCCGATTATTCCTACATCTGATGGATGGCCTTGGGAATCTAATTCTGGTATTGATTGTTTTGGCTGATTGTCTCCCCTTGTAGCTGCTTTCTTCATTATTGTGTAAATTTAGATCATGAGCTCATGTTTAGCTAAACAGCTGACCTTGTAAGAGGCTTAGGTGTGAACGCTCGTAAGTTTCAGCAGAAAGACGGCAAAGATTTATTTGTGTCCCTCCAATGAGTGGCCCTCAAGGACCCCGTGTTCTACAAGTGTTGGTCCAATACTCCCTCTAGAGGCAGGGGACTCCGATAGGGCTGCATTGCGACCCCCGATCTGGGGCAGGGGCAGTGGGCGGCGTGTGGCCCTGGCAGGAGCCTCTCCACGTGTGTCCCAGGGAACCATCTGCCTGTGAGCCTCGGTCACCTGGCAGGAAGCTACGATGCCCAGACTTATGCTTAGCTGTGCAGCGAGGTGTACTGCGCAGACAGGTTCCACACACACTTCAAGTAAGAGGGCGGCCTGAGTGGAAAGGTGAGAGTTTGGGCAGCTGTGCAGACAAAGAAAGCGCCCTTTGGCCTGGGCCTAAATGCTTGTGACACTCCACTGGGCCTGCCGGGCTCTGAGGGCCCTGCCCTGGGCCCCCTGCTCCCCTGCCCTTTGTTCAGTCACAGCAGAGATGGCCACACCCACTCCCTCAGTGAGGGCAGTGTTCCAACCTCCCTCAGCCCCGCCCCCTCTCCGCAGGTTACCATGGACTACAGAGGCTGCATTCTGAGGCCAGGGCGTTCCAAGAATGCCAAGGGCAGACATGATGACCTTAAATGATTTCCTCTTGTGTCAGTTTTGGTAAACTTTAGGAGCTAGGAAATGGTCCACTTGACAGAAATGTTCAAATTTACTGGCATTTCATATATTCTCTGCTCTAACATTGTCCTGACTCTTTCTGTATATTCTTTACTTATGTTTTGGTTTTCCTTAATCAAAGTGTGTCTTTTAAATCTTTTCAAAGAAGATTCTTTGGACTTACTAAATCACCTGAATTTTATACGTTTTCTGTTGTATTAAGTTCTGCTCCTATCTTTATTTAACTTTTTTCTATGTTCTCAGGGTTTATTGTTTTCATCTTCTGATGTCAATTAAAACACTTGGTTATTCATTTTAATAAATCTTTTTACTTATAAAGATTTGAACTTTTGAAGATTCCAGCTTACTTGTACGTTTCTAAGGGTCAGGTTCTCTCCACTGTTGCCGGCCTAAGGCTTAGTTCACCATATAGCAATGTATATATTGACCTATTTTCCCCTCGACTTTCTGTGATCCACTACATCTCACCTTTCTTTGCAGACAAGCCATTTGAAATACCCTTAACTTATTTCACAGCCAATAAGGCTTTGAAATAATGTTTATTTTTTAGAGAAATCTTTTTATATAATTAGGCAGAAAATCTGACCTGCCATAGTTTTCAAAACAGCATAATTTCACTCTTCTCAATGATTAATCTGTTGTATTACACCATTGTATATTTAGCTTTATCAATGACATGTCCTTTAAAAATGTTTTAGAGATCCTACCAGTCTTTGAAAACATCCCCGTGCCTTGTTTCAGATCCAGTTTTATGTATATTTTCTGCCTTGCACCCGATTATTCCTACATCTGATGGATGGCCTTGGGAATCTAATTCTGGTATTGATTGTTTTGGCTGATTGTCTCCCCTTGTAGCTGCTTTCTTCATTATTGTGTAAATTTAGATCATGAGCTCATGTTTAGCTAAACAGCTGACCTTGTAAGAGGCTTAGTTGTGAACGCTCGTAAGTTTCAGAAGAAAGACGGCAAAGATTTATTTGTTTCCCTCCAATGAGTGGCCCTCAAGGACCCCGTGTTCTACAAGTGTTGGTCCAATACACCCTCTAGAGGCAGGGGACTCAGACAGGGCTGCTTTGCGGCCCCCGAACTGGGGCAGGGGCAGTGGGCGGCCTGTAGCCCGGGCAGGAGCCTCTCCGCGTGTGTCCCAGGGACCCATCTGCCTGTGAGCCTCGGTCACCTGGCAGGAAGCTACGATGCCCAGACCTATGCTTAGCTGTGCAGCGAGGTGTACTGGGCGGACAGGTTCCAAACAAACTTCAAGTAAGAGGGCGGCCTGAGTGGAAAGGTGAGAGTTTGGGCAGCTGTGCAGACAAAGAAAGCGCCCTTTGGCCTGGGCCTAAATGCTTGTGACACTCCACTGGGCCTGCCGGGCTCTGAGGGCCCTGCCCTGGGCCCCCTGCTCCCCTGCCCTTTGTTCAGTCAGAGCAGAGATGGCCACACCCACTCCCTCAGTGAGGGCAGTGTTCCAAACTCCCTCAGCCCCGCCCCCTCTCCGCAGGTTACCATGGACTACAGAGGCTGCATTCTGAGGCCAGGGCGTTCCGAGAATGCCAAGGGCAGACATGATGACCTTAAATGATTTCCTCTTGTGTCAGTTTTGGTAAACTTTAGGAGCTAGGAAATGGTCCACTTGACAGAAATGTTCAAATTTACTGGCATTTCATATATGCTCTGCTCTAACATTGTCCTGACTCTTTCTGTATATTCTTTACTTATGTTTTTGTTTTCCTTAATCAAAGTGTGGCTTTTAAATCTTTTCAAAGAAGATTCTTTGGACTTACTAAATCACCTGAATTTTATACGTTTTCTGTTGTATTAAGTTCTGCTCCTATCTTTATTTAACTTTTTTCTATGTTCTCAGGGTTTATTGTTTTCATCTTCTGATGTCAATTAAAACACTTGGTTATTCATTTTAATAAATCTTTTTACTTATAAAGATTTGAACTTTTGAAGATTCCAGCTTACTTGTACGTTTCAAAGGGTCAGGTCCTCTCCACTGTTGCCTGCCTAAGGCTTAGTTTACCATATAGCAATGTATATATTGACCTATTTTCCCCTCGACTTTCTGTGATCCACTACATCTCACCTTTCTTTGCAGAGAAGCCATTTGAAATACCCTTAACTTATTTCACAGCCAATAAGGCTTTGAAATAATGTGTATTTTTTAGAGAAATCTTCTTATATAATTAGGCAGAAAATCTGACCTGCCATAGTTTTCAAAACAGCATAATTTCACTCTTCTCAATGATTAATCTGTTGTATTACACAACCTTTGTGTATTTAGCTTTATCAATGACATGTCCTTTAAAAATGTTTTAGAGATCCTACCAGTCTTTGAAAACATCCTCGTGCCTTGTTTCAGTTCCAGTTTTATGTATATTTTCTGCCTTGCACCCGATTATTCCTACATCTGATGGATGGCCTTGGGAATCTAATTCTGGTATTGATTGTTTTGGCTGATTGTCTCCCCTTGTAGCTGCTTTCTTCATTATTGTGTAAATTTAGATCATGAGCTCATGTTTAGCTAAACAGCTGACCTTGTAAGAGGCTTAGGTGTGAACGCTCGTAAGTTTCAGCAGAAAGACGGCAAAGATTTATTTGTGTCCCTCCAATGAGTGGCCCTCAAGGACCCCGTGTTCTACAAGTGTTGGTCCAATACTCCCTCTAGAGGCAGGGGACTCCGATAGGGCTGCATTGCGACCCCCGATCTGGGGCAGGGGCAGTGGGCGGCGTGTGGCCCTGGCAGGAGCCTCTCCACGTGTGTCCCAGGGAACCATCTGCCTGTGAGCCTCGGTCACCTGGCAGGAAGCTACGATGCCCAGACTTATGCTTAGCTGTGCAGCGAGGTGTACTGCGCAGACAGGTTCCACACACACTTCAAGTAAGAGGGCGGCCTGAGTGGAAAGGTGAGAGTTTGGGCAGCTGTGCAGACAAAGAAAGCGCCCTTTGGCCTGGGCCTAAATGCTTGTGACACTCCACTGGGCCTGCCGGGCTCTGAGGGCCCTGCCCTGGGCCCCCTGCTCCCCTGCCCTTTGTTCAGTCACAGCAGAGATGGCCACACCCACTCCCTCAGTGAGGGCAGTGTTCCAACCTCCCTCAGCCCCGCCCCCTCTCCGCAGGTTACCATGGACTACAGAGGCTGCATTCTGAGGCCAGGGCGTTCCAAGAATGCCAAGGGCAGACATGATGACCTTAAATGATTTCCTCTTGTGTCAGTTTTGGTAAACTTTAGGAGCTAGGAAATGGTCCACTTGACAGAAATGTTCAAATTTACTGGCATTTCATATATTCTCTGCTCTAACATTGTCCTGACTCTTTCTGTATATTCTTTACTTATGTTTTGGTTTTCCTTAATCAAAGTGTGTCTTTTAAATCTTTTCAAAGAAGATTCTTTGGACTTACTAAATCACCTGAATTTTATACGTTTTCTGTTGTATTAAGTTCTGCTCCTATCTTTATTTAACTTTTTTCTATGTTCTCAGGGTTTATTGTTTTCATCTTCTGATGTCAATTAAAACACTTGGTTATTCATTTTAATAAATCTTTTTACTTATAAAGATTTGTACTTTTGAAGATTCCAGCTTAATTGTACGTTTCTAAGGGTGAGGTTCTCTCCACTGTTGCCGGCCTAAGGCTTAGTTCACCATATAGCAATGTATATATTGACCTATTTTCCCCTCGACTTTCTGTGATCCCCTACATCTCACCTTTCTTTGCAGACAAGCCATTTGAAATACCCTTAACTTATTTCACAGCCAATAAGGCTTTGAAATAATGTTTATTTTTTAGAGAAATCTTCTTATATAATTAGGCAGAAAATCTGACCTGCCATAGTTTTCAAAACAGCATAATTTCACTCTTCTCAATGATTAATCTGTTGTATTACACCATTGTATATTTAGCTTTATCAATGACATGTCCTTTAAAAATGTTTTAGAGATCCTACCAGTCTTTGAAAACATCCCCGTGCCTTGTTTCAGATCCAGTTTTATGTATATTTTCTGCCTTGCACCCGATTATTCCTACATCTGATGGATGGCCTTGGGAATCTAATTCTGGTATTGATTGTTTTGGCTGATTGTCTCCTCTTGTAGCTGCTTTCTTCATTATTGTGTAAATTTAGATCATGAGCTCATGTTTAGCTAAACAGCTGACCTTGTAAGAGGCTTAGTTGTGAACGCTCGTAAGTTTCAGAAGAAAGACGGCAAAGATTTATTTGTTTCCCTCCAATGAGTGGCCCTCAAGGACCCCGTGTTCTACAAGTGTTGGTCCAATACACCCTCTAGAGGCAGGGGACTCAGACAGGGCTGCTTTGCGGCCCCCGAACTGGGGCAGGGGCAGTGGGCGGCCTGTGGCCCGGGCAGGAGCCTCTCCGCGTGTGTCCCAGGGACCCATCTGCCTGTGAGCCTCGGTCACCTGGCAGGTAGCTACGATGCCCAGACCTATGCTTAGCTGTGCAGCGAGGTGTACTGCGCGGACAGGTTCCACACACACTTCAAGTAAGAGGGCGGCCTGAGTGGAAAGGTGAGAGTTTGGGCAGCTGTGCAGACAAAGAAAGCGCCCTTTGGCCTGGGCCTAAATGCTTGTGACACTCCACTGGGCCTGCCGGGCTCTGAGGGCCCTGCCCTGGGCCCCCTGCTCCCCTGCCCTTTGTTCAGTCAGAGCAGAGATGGCCACACCCACTCCCTCAGTGAGCGCAGTGTTCCAAACTCCCTCAGCCCCGCCCCCTCTCCGCAGGTTACCATGGACTACAGAGGCTGCATTCTGAGGCCAGGGCGTTCCGAGAATGCCAAGGGCAGACATGATGACCTTAAATGATTTCCTCTTGTGTCAGTTTTGGTAAACTTTAGGAGCTAGGAAATGGTCCACTTGACAGAAATGTTCAAATTTACTGGCATTTCATATATTCTCTGCTCTAACATTGTCCTGACTCTTTCTGTATATTCTTTACTTATGTTTTTGTTTTCCTTAATCAAAGTGTGTCTTTTAAATCTTTTCAAAGAAGATTCTTTGGACTTACTAAATCACCTGAATTTTATACGTTTTCTGTTGTATTAAGTTCTGCTCCTATCTTTATTTAACTTTTTTCTATGTTCTCAGGGTTTATTGTTTTCATCTTCTGATGTCAATTAAAACACTTGGTTATTCATTTTAATAAATCTTTTTACTTATAAAGATTTGAACTTTTGAAGATTCCAGCTTACTTGTACGTTTCTAAGGGTCAGGTTCTCTCCACTGTTGCCGGCCTAAGGCTTAGTTCACCATATAGCAATGTATATATTGACCTATTTTCCCCTCGACTTTCTGTGATCCACTACATCTCACCTTTCTTTGCAGACAAGCCATTTGAAATACCCTGAACTTATTTCACAGCCAATAAGGCTTTGAAATAATGTGTATTTTTTAGAGAAATCTTCTTATATAATTAGGCAGAAAATCTGACCTGCCATAGTTTTCAAAACAGCATAATTTCACTCTTCTCAATGATTAATCTGTTGTATTACACAACCTTTGTGTATTTAGCTTTATCAATGACATGAACTTTAAAAATGTTTTAGAGATCCTACCAGTCTTTGAAAACATCCTCGTGCCTTGTTTCAGTTCCAGTTTTATGTATATTTTCTGCCTTGCACCCGATTATTCCTACATCTGATGGATGGCCTTAGGAATCTAATTCTGGTATTGATTGTTTTGGCTGATTGTCTCCCCTTATAGCTGCTTTCTTCATTATTGTGTAAATTTAGATCATGAGCTCATGTTTAGCTAAACAGCTGACCTTGTAAGAGGCTTAGGTGTGAACGCTCGTAAGTTTCAGCAGAAAGTCGGCAAAGATTTATTTGTGTCCCTCCAATGAGTGGCCCTCAAGGACCCCGTTTTCTACAAGTGTTGGTCCAATACTCCCTCTAGAGGCAGGGGACTCCGACAGGGCTGCATTGCGGCCCCCGAACTGGGGCAGGGGCAGTGGGCGGCGTGTGGCCCGGGCAGGAGCCTCTCCAAGTGTGTCCCAGGGAACCATCTGCCTGTGAGCCTCGGTCACCTGGCAGGAAGCTACGATGCCCAGACCTATGCTTAGCTGTGCAGCGAGGTGTACTGCGCGGACAGGTTCCACACACACTTCAAGTAAGAGGGCGGCCTGAGTGGAAAGGTGAGAGTTTGGGCAGCTGTGCAGACAAAGAAAGCGCCCTTTGGCCTGGGCCTAAATGCTTGTGACACTCCACTGGGCCTGCCGGGCTCTGAGGGCCCTGCCCTGGGCCCCCTGCTCACCTGCCCTTTGTTCAGTCACAGCAGAGATGGCCACACCCACTCCCTCAGTGAGGGCAGTGTTCCAACCTCCCTCAGCCCCGCCCCCTCTCCGCAGGTTACCATGGACTACAGAGGCTGCATTCTGAGGCCAGGGCGTTCCGAGAATGCCAAGGGCAGACATGATGACCTTAAATGATTTCCTCTTGTGTCAGTTTTGGTAAACTTTAGGAGCTAGGAAATGGTCCACTTGACAGAAATGTTCAAATTTACTGGCATTTCATATATTCTCTGCTCTAACATTGTCCTGACTCTTTCTGTATATTCTTTACTTATGTTTTTGTTTTCCTTAATCAAAGTGTGTCTTTTAAATCTTTTCAAAGAAGATTCTTTGGACTTACTAAATCACCTGAATTTTATACGTTTTCTGTTGTATTAAGTTCTGCTCCTATCTTTATTTAACTTTTTTCTATGTTCTCAGGGTTTATTGTTTTCATCTTCTGATGTCAATTAAAACACTTGGTTATTCATTTTAATAAATCTTTTTACTTATAAAGATTTGAACTTTTGAAGATTCCAGCTTACTTGTACGTTTCAAAGGGTCAGGTCCTCTCCACTGTTGCCGGCCTAAGGCTTAGTTCACCATATAGCAATGTATATATTGACCTATTTTCCCCTCGACTTTCTGTGATCCCCTACATCTCACCTTTCTTTGCAGACAAGCCATTTGAAATACCCTTAACTTATTTCACAGCCAATAAGGCTTTGAAATAATGTTTATTTTTTAGAGAAATCTTCTTATATAATTAGGCAGAAAATCTGACCTGCCATAGTTTTCAAAACAGCATAATTTCACTCTTCTCAATGATTAATCTGTTGTATTACACCATTGTATATTTAGCTTTATCAATGACATGTCCTTTAAAAATGTTTTAGAGATCCTACCAGTCTTTGAAAACATCCCCGTGCCTTGTTTCAGTACCAGTTTTATGTATATTTTCTGCCTTGCACCCTATTATTCCTACATCTGATGGATGGCCTTGGGAATCTAATTCTGGTATTGATTGTTTTGGCTGATTGTCTCCCCTTGTAGCTGCTTTCTTCATTATTGTGTAAATTTAGATCATGAGCTCATGTTTAGCTAAACAGCTGACCTTGTAAGAGGCTTAGTTGTGAACGCTCGTAAGTTTCAGAAGAAAGACGGCAAAGATTTATTTGTTTCCCTCCAATGAGTGGCCCTCAAGGACCCCGTGTTCTACAAGTGTTGGTCCAATACACCCTCTAGAGGGAGGGGACTCAGACAGGGCTGCTTTGCGGCCCCCGAACTGGGGCAGGAGCAGTGGGCGGCCTGTGGCCCGGGCAGGAGCCTCTCCGCGTGTGTCCCAGGGACCCATCTGCCTGTGAGCCTCGGTCACCTGGCAGGAAGCTACGATGCCCAGACCTATGCTTAGCTGTGCAGCGAGGTGTACTGCGTGGACAGGTTCCACACACACTTCAAGTAAGAGGGCGGCCTGAGTGGAAAGGTGAGAGTTTGGGCAGCTGTGCAGACAAAGAAAGCGCCCTTTGGCCTGGGCCTAAATGCTTGTGACACTCCACTGGGCCTGCCGGGCTCTGAGGGCCCTGCCCTGGGCCCCCTGCTCCCCTGCCCTTTGTTCAGTCACAGCAGAGATGGCCACACCCACTCCCTCAGTGAGGGCAGTGTTCCAACCTCCCTCAGCCCCGCCCCCTCTCCGCAGGTTACCATGGACTACAGAGGCTGCATTCTGAGGCCAGGGCGTTCCGAGAATGCCAAGGGCAGACATGATGACCTTAAATGATTTCCTCTTGTGTCAGTTTTGGTAAACTTTAGGAGCTAGGAAATGGTCCACTTGACAGAAATGTTCAAATTTACTGGCATTTCATATATTCTCTGCTCTAACATTGTCCTGACTCTTTCTGTATATTCTTTACTTATGTTTTTGTTTTCCTTAATCAAAGTGTGTCTTTTAAATCTTTTCAAAGAAGATTCTTTGGACTTACTAAATCACCTGAATTTTATACGTTTTCTGTTGTATTAAGTTCTGCTCCTATCTTTATTTAACTTTTTTCTATGTTCTCAGGGTTTATTGTTTTCATCTTCTGATGTCAATTAAAACACTTGGTTATTCATTTTAATAAATCTTTTTACTTATAAAGATTTGAACTTTTGAAGATTCCAGCTTACTTGTACGTTTCTAAGGGTCAGGTTCTCTCCACTGTTGCCGGCCTAAGGCTTAGTTCACCATATAGCAATGTATATATTGACCTATTTTCCCCTCGACTTTCTGTGATCCACTACATCTCACCTTTCTTTGCAGACAAGCCATTTGAAATACCCTGAACTTATTTCACAGCCAATAAGTCTTTGAAATAATGTGTATTTTTTAGAGAAATCTTCTTATATAATTAGGCAGAAAATCTGACCTGCCATAGTTTTCAATACAGCATAATTTCACTCTTCTCAATGATTAATCTGTTGTATTACACAACCTTTGTGTATTTAGCTTTATCAATGACATGAACTTTAAAAATGTTTTAGAGATCCTACCAGACTTTGAAAACATCCTCGTGCCTTGTTTCAGTTCCAGTTTTATGTATATTTTCTGCCTTGCACCCGATTATTCCTACATCCGATGGATGGCCTTGGGAATCTAATTCTGGTATTGATTGTTTTGGCTGATTGTCTCCCCTTATAGCTGCTTTCTTCATTATTGTGTAAATTTAGATCATGCGCTCATGTTTAGCTAAACAGCTGACCTTGTAAGAGGCTTAGGTGTGAACGCTCGTAAGTTTCAGCAGAAAGTCGGCAAAGATTTATTTGTGTCCCTCCAATGAGTGGCCCTCAAGGACCCCGTTTTCTACAAGTGTTGGTCCAATATTCCCTCTAGAGGCAGGGGACTCCGACAGGGCTGCATTGCGGCCCCCGATCTGGGGCAGGGGCAGTGGGCGGTGTGTGGCCCGGGCAGGAGCCTCTCCAAGTGTGTCCCAGGGAACCATCTGCCTGTGAGCCTCGGTCACCTGGCAGGAAGCTACGATGCCCAGACCTATGCTTAGCTGTGCAGCGAGGTGTACTGCGCGGACAGGTTCCACACACACTTCAAGTAAGAGGGCGGCCTGAGTGGAAAGGTGAGAGTTTGGGCAGCTGTGCAGACAAAGAAAGCGCCCTTTGGCCTGGGCCTAAATGCTTGTGACACTCCACTGGGCCTGCCGGGCTCTGAGGGCCCTGCCCTGGGCCCCCTGCTCCCCTGCCCTTTGTTCGGTCACAGCAGAGATGGCCACACCCACTCCATCAGTGAGGGCAGTGTTCCAACCTCCCTCAGCCCCGCCCCCTCTCCGCAGGTTACCATGGACTACAGAGGCTGCATTCTGAGGCCAGGGCGTTCCGAGAATGCCAAGGGCAGACATGATGACCTTAAATGATTTCCTCTTGTGTCAGTTTTGGTAAACTTTAGGAGCTAGGAAATGGTCCACTTGACAGAAATGTTCAAATTTACTGGCATTTCATATATTCTCTGCTCTAACATTGTCCTGACTCTTTCTGTATATTCTTTACTTATGTTTTTGTTTTCCTTAATCAAAGTGTGTCTTTTAAATCTTTTCAAAGAAGATTCTTTGGACTTACTAAATCACCTGAATTTTATACGTTTTCTGTTGTATTAAGTTCTGCTCCTATCTTTATTTAACTTTTTTCTATGTTCTCAGGGTTTATTGTTTTCATCTTCTGATGTCAATTAAAACACTTGGTTATTCATTTTAATAAATCTTTTTACTTATAAAGATTTGAACTTTTGAAGATTCCAGCTTACTTGTACGTTTCAAAGGGTCAGGTCCTCTCCACTGTTGCCTGCCTAAGGCTTAGTTTACCATATAGCAATGTATATATTGACCTATTTTCCCCTCGACTTTCTGTGATCCACTACATCTCACCTTTCTTTGCAGACAAGCCATTTGAAATACCCTTAACTTATTTCACAGCCAATAAGGCTTTGAAATAATGTGTATTTTTTAGAGAAATCTTCTTATATAATTAGGCAGAAAATCTGACCTGCCATAGTTTTCAAAACAGCATAATTTCACTCTTCTCAATGATTAATCTGTTGTATTACACAACCTTTGTGTATTTAGCTTTATCAATGACATGTCCTTTAAAAAAGTTTTAGAGATCCTACCAGTCTTTGAAAACATCCTCGTGCCTTGTTTCAGTTCCAGTTTTATGTATATTTTCTGCCTTGCACCCGATTATTCCTACATCTGATGGATGGCCTTGGGAATCTAATTCTGGTATTGATTGTTTTGGCTGATTGTCTCCCCTTGTAGCTGCTTTCTTCATTATTGTGTAAATTTAGATCATGAGCTCATGTTTAGCTAAACAGCTGACCTTGTAAGAGGCTTAGGTGTGAACGCTCGTAAGTTTCAGCAGAAAGACGGCAAAGATTTATATGTGTCCCTCCAATGAGTGGCCCTCAAGGACCCCGTGTTCTACAAGTGTTGGTCCAATACTCCCTCTAGAGGCAGGGGACTCCGATAGGGCTGCATTGCGACCCCCGATCTGGGGCAGGGGCAGTGGGCGGCGTGTGGCCCGGGCAGGAGCCTCTCCGCGTGTGTCCCAGGGACCCATCTGCCTGTGAGCCTCGGTCACCTGGCAGGAAGCTACGATGCCCAGACTTATGCTTAGCTGTGCAGCGAGGTGTACTGCGCAGACAGGTTCCACACACACTTCAAGTAAGAGGGCGGCCTGAGTGGAAAGGTGAGAGTTTGGGCAGCTGTGCAGACAAAGAAAGCGCCCTTTGGCCTGGGCCTAAATGCTTGTGACACTCCACTGGGCCTGCCGGGCTCTGAGGGCCCTGCCCTGGGCCCCCTGCTCCCCTGCCCTTTGTTCAGTCACAGCAGAGATGGCCACACCCACTCCCTCAGTGAGGGCAGTGTTCCAACCTCCCTCAGCCCCGCCCCCTCTCCGCAGGTTACCATGGACTACAGAGGCTGCATTCTGAGGCCAGGGCGTTCCAAGAATGCCAAGGGCAGACATGATGACCTTAAATGATTTCCTCTTGTGTCAGTTTTGGTAAACTTTAGGAGCTAGGAAATGGTCCACTTGACAGAAATGTTCAAATTTACTGGCATTTCATATATTCTCTGCTCTAACATTGTCCTGACTCTTTCTGTATATTCTTTACTTATGTTTTGGTTTTCCTTAATCAAAGTGTGTCTTTTAAATCTTTTCAAAGAAGATTCTTTGGACTTACTAAATCACCTGAATTTTATACGTTTTCTGTTGTATTAAGTTCTGCTCCTATCTTTATTTAACTTTTTTCTATGTTCTCAGGGTTTATTGTTTTCATCTTCTGATGTCAATTAAAACACTTGGTTATTCATTTTAATAAATCTTTTTACTTATAAAGATTTGAACTTTTGAAGATTCCAGCTTACTTGTACGTTTCAAAGGGTCAGGTCCTCTCCACTGTTGCCGGCCTAAGGCTTAGTTCACCATATAGCAATGTATATATTGACCTATTTTCCCCTCGACTTTCTGTGATCCCCTACATCTCACCTTTCTTTGCAGACAAGCCATTTGAAATACCCTTAACTTATTTCACAGCCAATAAGGCTTTGAAATAATGTTTATTTTTTAGAGAAATCTTCTTATATAATTAGGCAGAAAATCTGACCTGCCATAGTTTTCAAAACAGCATAATTTCACTCTTCTCAATGATTAATCTGTTGTATTACACCATTGTATATTTAGCTTTATCAATGACATGTCCTTTAAAAATGTTTTAGAGATCCTACCAGTCTTTGAAAACATCCCCGTGCCTTGTTTCAGTACCAGTTTTATGTATATTTTCTGCCTTGCACCCTATTATTCCTACATCTGATGGATGGCCTTGGGAATCTAATTCTGGTATTGATTGTTTTGGCTGATTGTCTCCCCTTGTAGCTGCTTTCTTCATTATTGTGTAAATTTAGATCATGAGCTCATGTTTAGCTAAACAGCTGACCTTGTAAGAGGCTTAGTTGTGAACGCTCGTAAGTTTCAGAAGAAAGACGGCAAAGATTTATTTGTTTCCCTCCAATGAGTGGCCCTCAAGGACCCCGTGTTCTACAAGTGTTGGTCCAATACACCCTCTAGAGGCAGGGGACTCAGACAGGGCTGCTTTGCGGCCCCCGAACTGGGGCAGGAGCAGTGGGCGGCCTGTGGCCCGGGCAGGAGCCTCTCCGCGTGTGTCCCAGGGACCCATCTGCCTGTGAGCCTCGGTCACCTGGCAGGAAGCTACGATGCCCAGACCTATGCTTAGCTGTGCAGCGAGGTGTACTGCGTGGACAGGTTCCACACACACTTCAAGTAAGAGGGCGGCCTGAGTGGAAAGGTGAGAGTTTGGGCAGCTGTGCAGACAAAGAAAGCGCCCTTTGGCCTGGGCCTAAATGCTTGTGACACTCCACTGTGCCTGCCGGGCTCTGAGGGCCCTGCCCTGGGCCCCCTGCTCCCCTGCCCTTTGTTCAGTCACAGCAGAGATGGCCACACCCACTCCCTCAGTGAGGGCAGTGTTCCAACCTCCCTCAGCCCCGCCCCCTCTCCGCAGGTTACCATGGACTACAGAGGCTGCATTCTGAGGCCAGGGCGTTCCGAGAATGCCAAGGGCAGACATGATGACCTTAAATGATTTCCTCTTGTGTCAGTTTTGGTAAACTTTAGGAGCTAGGAAATGGTCCACTTGACAGAAATGTTCAAATTTACTGGCATTTCATATATTCTCTGCTCTAACATTGTCCTGACTCTTTCTGTATATTCTTTACTTATGTTTTTGTTTTCCTTAATCAAAGTGTGTCTTTTAAATCTTTTCAAAGAAGATTCTTTGGACTTACTAAATCACCTGAATTTTATACGTTTTCTGTTGTATTAAGTTCTGCTCCTATCTTTATTTAACTTTTTTCTATGTTCTCAGGGTTTATTGTTTTCATCTTCTGATGTCAATTAAAACACTTGGTTATTCATTTTAATAAATCTTTTTACTTATAAAGATTTGAACTTTTGAAGATTCCAGCTTACTTGTACGTTTCTAAGGGTCAGGTTCTCTCCACTGTTGCCGGCCTAAGGCTTAGTTCACCATATAGCAATGTATATATTGACCTATTTTCCCCTCGACTTTCTGTGATCCACTACATCTCACCTTTCTTTGCAGACAAGCCATTTGAAATACCCTGAACTTATTTCACAGCCAATAAGTCTTTGAAATAATGTGTATTTTTTAGAGAAATCTTCTTATATAATTAGGCAGAAAATCTGACCTGCCATAGTTTTCAAAACAGCATAATTTCACTCTTCTCAATGATTAATCTGTTGTATTACACAACCTTTGTGTATTTAGCTTTATCAATGACATGAACTTTAAAAATGTTTTAGAGATCCTACCAGACTTTGAAAACATCCTCGTGCCTTGTTTCAGTTCCAGTTTTATGTATATTTTCTGCCTTGCACCCGATTATTCCTACATCCGATGGATGGCCTTGGGAATCTAATTCTGGTATTGATTGTTTTGGCTGATTGTCTCCCCTTATAGCTGCTTTCTTCATTATTGTGTAAATTTAGATCATGAGCTCATGTTTAGCTAAACAGCTGACCTTGTAAGAGGCTTAGGTGTGAACGCTCGTAAGTTTCAGCAGAAAGTCGGCAAAGATTTATTTGTGTCCCTCCAATGAGTGGCCCTCAAGGACCCCGTTTTCTACAAGTGTTGGTCCAATATTCCCTCTAGAGGCAGGGGACTCCGACAGGGCTGCATTGCGGCCCCCGATCTGAGGCAGGGGCAGTGGGCGGTGTGTGGCCCGGGCAGGAGCCTCTCCAAGTGTGTCCCAGGGAACCATCTGCCTGTGAGCCTCGGTCACCTGGCAGGAAGCTACGATGCCCAGACCTATGCTTAGCTGTGCAGCGAGGTGTACTGCGCGGACAGGTTCCACACACACTTCAAGTAAGAGGGCGGCCTGAGTGGAAAGGTGAGAGTTTGGGCAGCTGTGCAGACAAAGAAAGCGCCCTTTGGCCTGGGCCTAAATGCTTGTGACACTCCACTGGGCCTGCCGGGCTCTGAGGGCCCTGCCCTGGGCCCCCTGCTCCCCTGCCCTTTGTTCGGTCACAGCAGAGATGGCCACACCCACTCCCTCAGTGAGGGCAGTGTTCCAACCTCCCTCAGCCCCGCCCCCTCTCCGCAGGTTACCATGGACTACAGAGGCTGCATTCTGAGGCCAGGGCGTTCCGAGAATGCCAAGGGCAGACATGATGACCTTAAATGATTTCCTCTTGTGTCAGTTTTGGTAAACTTTAGGAGCTAGGAAATGGTCCACTTGACAGAAATGTTCAAATTTACTGGCATTTCATATATTCTCTGCTCTAACATTGTCCTGACTCTTTCTGTATATTCTTTACTTATGTTTTTGTTTTCCTTAATCAAAGTGTGTCTTTTAAATCTTTTCAAAGAAGATTCTTTGGACTTACTAAATCACCTGAATTTTATACGTTTTCTGTTGTATTAAGTTCTGCTCCTATCTTTATTTAACTTTTTTCTATGTTCTCAGGGTTTATTGTTTTCATCTTCTGATGTCAATTAAAACACTTGGTTATTCATTTTAATAAATCTTTTTACTTATAAAGATTTGAACTTTTGAAGATTCCAGCTTACTTGTACGTTTCAAAGGGTCAGGTCCTCTCCACTGTTGCCTGCCTAAGGCTTAGTTTACCATATAGCAATGTATATATTGACCTATTTTCCCCTCGACTTTCTGTGATCCACTACATCTCACCTTTCTTTGCAGACAAGCCATTTGAAATACCCTTAACTTATTTCACAGCCAATAAGGCTTTGAAATAATGTGTATTTTTTAGAGAAATCTTCTTATATAATTAGGCAGAAAATCTGACCTGCCATAGTTTTCAAAACAGCATAATTTCACTCTTCTCAATGATTAATCTGTTGTATTACACAACCTTTGTGTATTTAGCTTTATCAATGACATGTCCTTTAAAAATGTTTTAGAGATCCTACCAGTCTTTGAAAACATCCTCGTGCCTTGTTTCAGTTCCAGTTTTATGTATATTTTCTGCCTTGCACCCGATTATTCCTACATCTGATGGATGGCCTTGGGAATCTAATTCTGGTATTGATTGTTTTGGCTGATTGTCTCCCCTTGTAGCTGCTTTCTTCATTATTGTGTAAATTTAGATCATGAGCTCATGTTTAGCTAAACAGCTGACCTTGTAAGAGGCTTAGGTGTGAACGCTCGTAAGTTTCAGCAGAAAGACGGCAAAGATTTATTTGTGTCCCTCCAATGAGTGGCCCTCAAGGACCCCGTGTTCTACAAGTGTTGGTCCAATACTCCCTCTAGAGGCAGGGGACTCCGATAGGGCTGCATTGCGACCCCCGATCTGGGGCAGGGGCAGTGGGCGGCGTGTGGCCCGGGCAGGAGCCTCTCCACGTGTGTCCCAGGGAACCATCTGCCTGTGAGCCTCGGTCACCTGGCAGGAAGCTACGATGCCCAGACTTATGCTTAGCTGTGCAGCGAGGTGTACTGCGCAGACAGGTTCCACACACACTTCAAGTAAGAGGGCGGCCTGAGTGGAAAGGTGAGAGTTTGGGCAGCTGTGCAGACAAAGAAAGCGCCCTTTGGCCTGGGCCTAAATGCTTGTGACACTCCACTGGGCCTGCCGGGCTCTGAGGGCCCTGCCCTGGGCCCCCTGCTCCCCTGCCCTTTGTTCAGTCACAGCAGAGATGGCCACACCCACTCCCTCAGTGAGGGCAGTGTTCCAACCTCCCTCAGCCCCGCCCCCTCTCCGCAGGTTACCATGGACTACAGAGGCTGCATTCTGAGGCCAGGGCGTTCCAAGAATGCCAAGGGCAGACATGATGACCTTAAATGATTTCCTCTTGTGTCAGTTTTGGTAAACTTTAGGAGCTAGGAAATGGTCCACTTGACAGAAATGTTCAAATTTACTGGCATTTCATATATTCTCTGCTCTAACATTGTCCTGACTCTTTCTGTATATTCTTTACTTATGTTTTGGTTTTCCTTAATCAAAGTGTGTCTTTTAAATCTTTTCAAAGAAGATTCTTTGGACTTACTAAATCACCTGAATTTTATACGTTTTCTGTTGTATTAAGTTCTGCTCCTATCTTTATTTAACTTTTTTCTATGTTCTCAGGGTTTATTGTTTTCATCTTCTGATGTCAATTAAAACACTTGGTTATTCATTTTAATAAATCTTTTTACTTATAAAGATTTGAACTTTTGAAGATTCCAGCTTACTTGTACGTTTCAAAGGGTCAGGTCCTCTCCACTGTTGCCTGCCTAAGGCTTAGTTTACCATATAGCAATGTATATATTGACCTATTTTCCCCTCGACTTTCTGTGATCCACTACATCTCACCTTTCTTTGCAGACAAGCCATTTGAAATACCCTTAACTTATTTCACAGCCAATAAGGCTTTGAAATAATGTGTATTTTTTAGAGAAATCTTCTTATATAATTAGGCAGAAAATCTGACCTGCCATAGTTTTCAAAACAGCATAATTTCACTCTTCTCAATGATTAATCTGTTGTATTACACAACCTTTGTGTATTTAGCTTTATCAATGACATGTCCTTTAAAAATGTTTTAGAGATCCTACCAGTCTTTGAAAACATCCCCGTGCCTTGTTTCAGATCCAGTTTTATGTATATTTTCTGCCTTGCACCCGATTATTCCTACATCTGATGGATGGCCTTGGGAATCTAATTCTGGTATTGATTGTTTTGGCTGATTGTCTCCCCTTGTAGCTGCTTTCTTCATTATTGTGTAAATTTAGATCATGAGCTCATGTTTAGCTAAACAGCTGACCTTGTAAGAGGCTTAGTTGTGAACGCTCGTAAATTTCAGAAGAAAGACGGCAAAGATTTATTTGTTTCCCTCCAATGAGTGGCCCTCAAGGACCCCGTGTTCTACAAGTGTTGGTCCAATACACCCTCTAGAGGCAGGGGACTCAGACAGGGCTGCTTTGCGGCCCCCGAACTGGGGCAGGGGCAGTGGGCGGCCTGTGGCCCGGGCAGGAGCCTCTCCGCGTGTGTCCCAGGGACCCATCTGCCTGTGAGCCTCGGTCACCTGGCAGGAAGCTACGATGCCCAGACCTATGCTTAGCTGTGCAGCGAGGTGTACTGCGCGGACAGGTTCCACACACACTTCAAGTAAGAGGGCGGCCTGAGTGGAAAGGTGAGAGTTTGGGCAGCTGTGCAGACAAAGAAAGCGCCCTTTGGCCTGGGCCTAAATGCTTGTGACACTCCACTGGGCCTGCCGGGCTCTGAGGGCCCTGCCCTGGGCCCCCTGCTCCCCTGCCCTTTGTTCAGTCAGAGCAGAGATGGCCACACCCACTCCCTCAGTGAGGGCAGTGTTCCAAACTCCCTCAGCCCCGCCCCCTCTCCGCAGGTTACCATGGACTACAGAGGCTGCATTCTGAGGCCAGGGCGTTCCGAGAATGCCAAGGGCAGACATGATGACCTTAAATGATTTCCTCTTGTGTCAGTTTTGGTAAACTTTAGGAGCTAGGAAATGGTCCACTTGACAGAAATGTTCAAATTTACTGGCATTTCATATATTCTCTGCTCTAACATTGTCCTGACTCTTTCTGTATATTCTTTACTTATGTTTTTGTTTTCCTTAATCAAAGTGTGTCTTTTAAATCTTTTCAAAGAAGATTCTTTGGACTTACTAAATCACCTGAATTTTATACGTTTTCTGTTGTATTAAGTTCTGCTCCTATCTTTATTTAACTTTTTTCTATGTTCTCAGGGTTTATTGTTTTCATCTTCTGATGTCAATTAAAACACTTGGTTATTCATTTTAATAAATCTTTTTACTTATAAAGATTTGAACTTTTGAAGATTCCAGCTTACTTGTACGTTTCTAAGGGTCAGGTTCTCTCCACTGTTGCCGGCCTAAGGCTTAGTTCACCATATAGCAATGTATATATTGACCTATTTTCCCCTCGACTTTCTGTGATCCACTACATCTCACCTTTCTTTGCAGACAAGCCATTTGAAATACCCTGAACTTATTTCACAGCCAATAAGTCTTTGAAATAATGTGTATTTTTAAGAGAAATCTTCTTATATAATTAGGCAGAAAATCTCACCTGCCATAGTTTTCAAAACAGCATAATTTCACTCTTCTCAATGATTAATCTGTTGTATTACACAACCTTTGTGTATTTAGCTTTATCAATGACATGAACTTTAAAAATGTTTTAGAGATCCTACCAGTCTTTGAAAAAATCCTCGTGCCTTGTTTCAGTTCCAGTTTTATGTATATTTTCTGCCTTGCACCCGATTATTCCTACATCTGATGGATGGCCTTGGGAATCTAATTCTGGTATTGATTGTTTTGGCTGATTGTCTCCCCTTATAGCTGCTTTCTTCATTATTGTGTAAATTTAGATCATGAGCTCATGTTTAGCTAAACAGCTGACCTTGTAAGAGGCTTAGGTGTGAACACTCGTAAGTTTCAGCAGAAAGTCGGCAAAGATTTATTTGTGTCCCTCCAATGAGTGGCCCTCAAGGACCCCGTTTTCTACAAGTGTTGGTCCAATATTCCCTCTAGAGGCAGGGGACTCCGACAGGGCTGCATTGCGGCCCCCGATCTGGGGCAGGGGCAGTGGGCGGTGTGTGGCCCGGGCAGGAGCCTCTCCAAGTGTGTCCCAGGGAACCATCTGCCTGTGAGCCTCGGTCACCTGGCAGGAAGCTACGATGCCCAGACCTATGCTTAGCTGTGCAGCGAGGTGTACTGCGCGGACAGGTTCCACACACACTTCAAGTAAGAGGGCGGCCTGAGTGGAAAGGTGAGAGTTTGGGCAGCTGTGCAGACAAAGAAAGCGCCCTTTGGCCTGGGCCTAAATGCTTGTGACACTCCACTGGGCCTGCCGGGCTCTGAGGGCCCTGCCCTGGGCCCCCTGCTCCCCTGCCCTTTGTTCGGTCACAGCAGAGATGGCCACACCCACTCCCTCAGTGAGGGCAGTGTTCCAACCTCCCTCAGCCCCGCCCCCTCTCCGCAGGTTACCATGGACTACAGAGGCTGCATTCTGAGGCCAGGGCGTTCCGAGAATGCCAAGGGCCGACATGATGACCTTAAATGATTTCCTCTTGTGTCAGTTTTGGTAAACTTTAGGAGCTAGGAAATGGTCCACTTGACAGAAATGTTCAAATTTACTGGCATTTCATATATTCTCTGCTCTAACATTGTCCTGACTCTTTCTGTATATTCTTTACTTATGTTTTTGTTTTCCTTAATCAAAGTGTGTCTTTTAAATCTTTTCAAAGAAGATTCTTTGGACTTACTAAATCACCTGAATTTTATACGTTTTCTGTTGTATTAAGTTCTGCTCCTATCTTTATTTAACTTTTTTCTATGTTCTCAGGGTTTATTGTTTTCATCTTCTGATGTCAATTAAAACACTTGGTTATTCATTTTAATAAATCTTTTTACTTATAAAAATTTGAACTTTTGAAGATTCCAGCTTACTTGTACGTTTCAAAGGGTCAGGTCCTCTCCACTGTTGCCGGCCTAAGGCTTAGTTCACCATATAGCAATGTATATATTGACCTATTTTCCCCTCGACTTTCTGTGATCCCCTACATCTCACCTTTCTTTGCAGACAAGCCATTTGAAATACCCTTAACTTATTTCACAGCCAATAAGGCTTTGAAATAATGTTTATTTTTTAGAGAAATCTTCTTATATAATTAGGCAGAAAATCTGACCTGCCATAGTTTTCAAAACAGCATAATTTCACTCTTCTCAATGATTAATCTGTTGTATTACACCATTGTGTATTTAGCTTTATCAATGACATGTCCTTTAAAAATGTTTTAGAGATCCTACCAGTCTTTGAAAACATCCCCGTGCCTTGTTTCAGTTCCAGGTTTATGTATATTTTCTGCCTTGCACCCGATTATTCCTACATCTGATGGATGGCCTTGGGAATCTAATTCTGGTATTGATTGTTTTGGCTGATTGTCTCCCCTTGTAGCTGCTTTCTTCATTATTGTGTAAATTTAGATCATGAGCTCATGTTTAGCTAAACAGCTGACCTTGTAAGAGGCTTAGGTGTGAACGCTCGTAAGTTTCAGAAGAAAGACGGCAAAGATTTATTTGTGTCCCTCCAATGAGTGGCCCTCAAGGACCCCGTGTTCTACAAGTGTTTGTCCAATACACCCTCTAGAGGCAGGGGACTCTGGCAGGGCTGCTTTGCGGCCCCCGAACTGGGGCAGGGGCAGTGGGCGTCCTGTGGTCCGGGCAGGAGCCTCTCCGCGTGTGTCCCAGGGACCCATCTGCCTGTGAGCCTCGGTCACCTGGCAGGAAGCTACGATGCCCAGACCTATGCTTAGCTGTGCAGCGAGGTGTACTGCGCGGACAGGTTCCACACACACTTCAAGTAAGAGGGCGGCCTGAGTGGAAAGGTGAGAGTTTGGGCAGCTGTGCAGACAAAGAAAGCGCCCTTTGGCCTGGGCCTAAATGCTTGTGACACTCCACTGGGCCTGCCGGGCTCTGAGGGCCCTGCCCTGGGCCCCCTGCTCCCCTGCCCTTTGTTCAGTCACAGCAGAGATGGCCACACCCACTCCCTCAGTGAGGGCAGTGTTCCAACCTCCCTCAGCCCCGCCCCCTCTCCGCAGGTTACCATGGACTACAGAGGCTGCATTCTGAGGCCAGGGCGTTCCGAGAATGCCAAGGGCAGACATGATGACCTTAAATGATTTCCTCTTGTGTCAGTTTTGGTAAACTTTAGGAGCTAGGAAATGGTCCACTTGACAGAAATGTTCAAATTTACTGGCATTTCATATATTCTCTGCTCTAACATTGTCCTGACTCTTTCTGTATATTCTTTACTTATGTTTTTGTTTTCCTTAATCAAAGTGTGTCTTTTAAATCTTTTCAAAGAAGATTCTTTGGACTTACTAAATCACCTGAATTTTATACGTTTTCTGTTGTATTAAGTTCTGCTCATATCTTTATTTATCTTTGTTCTATGTTCTCAGGGTTTATTGTTTTCATCTTCTGATGTCAATTAAAACACTTGGTTATTCATTTCAATAAATCTTTTTACTTATAAAGATTTGAACTTTTGAAGATTCCAGCTTACTTGTACGTTTCTAAGGGTCAGGTTCTCTCCACTGTTGCCGGCCTAAGGCTTAGTTCACCATATAGCAATGAATATATTGACCTAATTTCCCCTCGACTTTCTGTGATCCACTACATCTCACCTTTCTTTGCAGACAAGCCATTTGAAATACCCTTAACTTATTTCACAGCCAATAAGGATTTGAAATAATGTGTATTTTTTAGAGAAATCTTCTTATATAATTAGGCAGAAAATCTGACCTGCCATAGTTTTCAAAACAGCATAATTTCACTCTTCTCAATGATTAATCTGTTGTATTACACAACCTTTGTGTATTTAGCTTTATCAATGACATGTCCTTTAAAAATGTTTTAGAGATCCTACCAGTCTTTGAAAACATCCTCGTGCCTTGTTTCAGTTCCAGTTTATGTATATTTTCTGCCTTGCACCCGATTATTCCTACATCTGATGGATGGCCTTTGGAATCTAATTCTGGTATTGATTGTTTTGGCTGATTGTCTCCCCTTGTAGCTGCTTTCTTCATTATTGTGTAAATTTAGATCATGAGCTCATGTTTAGCTAAACAGCTGACCTTGTAAGAGGCTTAGGTGTGAACGCTCGTAAGTTTCAGAAGAAAGACGGCAAAGATTTATTGGTTTCCGTCCAATGAGTGGCCCTCAAGGACCCCGTTTTCTACAAGTGTTGGTCCAATACTCCCTCTAGAGGCAGGGGACTCAGACAGGGCTGCTTTGAGGCCCCCGATCTGGGGCAATGGCGGTTGGCGGCCTGTGGCCCTGGCAGAAGCCACTCCGCGTGTGTCCCAGGGACCCATCTCCCTGTGAGCCTCGGTCACCTGGCAGGAAGCTACGATGCCCAGACCTATGCTTAGCTGTGCAGCGAGGTGTACTGCGCGGACAGGTTCCACACACACTTCAAGTAAGAGGGCGGCCTGAGTGGAAAGGTGAGAGTTTGGGCAGCTGTGCAGACAAAGAAAGCGCCCTTTGGCCTGGGCCTAAATGCTTGTGACACTCCACTGGGCCTGCCGGGCTCTGAGGGCCCTGCCCTGGGCCCCCTGCTCCCCTGCCCTTTGTTCAGTCACAGCAGAGATGGCCACACCCACTCCCTCAGTGAGGGCAGTGTTCCAAACTCCCTCAGCCCCGCCCCCTCTCCGCAGGTTACCATGGACTACAGAGGCCGCATTCTGAGGCCACGGCGTTCCGAGAATGCCAAGGGCAGACATGATGACCTTAAATGATTTCCTCTTGTGTCAGTTTTGGTAAACTTTAGGAGCTAGGAAATGGTCCACTTGACAGAAATGTTCAAATTTACTGGCATTTCATATATTCTCTGCTCTAACATTGTCCTGACTCTTTCTGTATATTCTTTACTTATGTTTTTGTTTTCCTTAATCAAAGTGTGTCTTTTAAATCTTTTCAAAGAAGATTCTTTGGACTTACTAAATCACCTGAATTTTATACGTTTTCTGTTGTATTAAGTTCTGCTCATATCTTTATTTAAATTTTTTCTATGTTCTCAGGGTTTATTCTTTTCATCTTCTGATGTCAATTAAAACACTTGGTTATTCATTTTAATAAACCTTTTTACTTATAAAAATTTGAACTTTTGAAGATTCCAGCTTACTTGTACGTTTCTAAGGGTCAGGTCCTCTCCACTGTTGCCGTCCTAAGGCTTAGTTCACCATATAGCAATGTATATATTGACCTATTTTCCCCTCGACTTTCTGTGATCCACTACATCTCAACTTTCTTTGCAGACAAGCCATTTGAAATACCCTTAACTTATTTCACAGCAATAAGGCTTTGAAATAATGTTTATTTTTTAGAGAAATCTTCTTATATAATTAGGCAGAAAATCTGACCTGCCATAGTTTTCAAAACAGCATAATTTCACTCTTCTCAATGATTAATCTGTTGTATTACACAACCTTTGTGTATTTAGCTTTATCTATGACATGATCTTTAAAAATGTTTTAGAGATCCTACCAGTCTTTGAAAACATCCTCGTGCCTTGTTTCATTTCCAGTTTTATGTATATTTTCTGCCTTGCACCCGATTATTCCTACATCTGATGGATGGCCTTGGGAATCTAATTCTGGTATTGATTGTTTTGGCTGATTGTCTCCCCTTGTAGCTGCTTTCTTCATTATTGTGTAAATTTAGATCATGAGCTCATGTTTAGCTAAACAGCTGACCTTGTAAGAGGCTTAGGTGTGAACGCTCGTAAGTTTCAGAAGAAAGACGGCAAAGATTTATTTGTGTCCCTCCAATGAGTGG